>NC_069113.1:11375000-11675000 GCF_025612915.1 Magallana angulata
TTCACCAGTACTTTCCTCACAGCCTGGCTTCAAGATTTCAGATTAAATTGCAAAAAAAAATTAATTTTTCATCAGAATCTTTTGCTTATGTTGCACAAATTAGATTTTTGAAGAATGGATACAATTCAGTTATTATTTATTATTTATAACAGTTACTTTTGTTTTCTGTTTCGGGTATTTATGCATTTGCAATGGAATATTTTTTTCGTTTTTTCTGTTTCTGAGGATTATAGTTTGATTTATTACAGGTTTCCTCTTCGGGCATACATCTTGGTGATAGTGATGACACTGAATCAGCCAAGCAGAAGCCAAAGAAACCACCCCCAAAGATCATCAAAGGTAAATTCATGACAGGGATACAGTTAGCGATCACACTCTCACACACACACATGTGTAACACACACAGGATAATCTCAATCCTAAGAAAATAAATGATGTTAAAGAAATGATTGTCTATATCTTGCAGGTTCTTATTCAAAGGAAAGGAAAAAACCTGGTATTAACCAGATTTTATTTTTTTTTTTTATATGAAAAACGACCTTTTTGGTTTGTTTTTTGTGTGCGTTTTGAGATTATGTAGTAAATTTAATTGGTACAAATCTGTTGTAGAACAGATGAGAAATTAGATAAGAGGTTTAGAATTCTAGATATTCAGGAAGAAATTGTATACTAGATCCTTTAGAATGTAGGGTGTTTATTTTATTTGGTTAAAATTGCACTGGTTTTTCACTTTATCCAGTTAAAAAAAACTTATATCCATTTCATAACAGTGATCATTTAAATATTGTTCTAAAAAAATCATGATTTTTGAAACCAAGTAAAGTTGACATAATTCTTATAAATTAAGAATTGTAACAGCTAGTTTGTTTGGTATAATATGTACTAGTATACATACACCAACTCCATTTATAGAATTAAACAAAAGAATTAATCAGATATGTAAGAAGATTGACTACCTTCACCAAAGTAATTAATCTCTTGTGCGTGAGGCATTTTGATTCGATCATAGCAAGTCCAAGATGATTTAAACCAATAGGTGCCAAAGGTCAAAGGAGTGACATTTACCGTAGCTTTTGAAATTGAATTGCAGTGTTTCACATTTTCTCTTATCATCCTTTAAGTTCCCATATACATTCACATGTAGATGATCTTTAAAATTTTACATTGTAGAGGCATGCATGCATTCATGTTAATTAAGACTTATAATGTTACAGTGCTGTTTGGATAAAACTACCTATCAATTGTTTCACCCATGTGGCACTTTTTGAATTATGTGCCTTGATTGAGGTCTACATGTAATATGTATCTAACATCTTTGATTTTAGGAAGCTTAAAAAACAGTGGTAAGATCTTGAACTTTCCTCCTCAGTGTCTGCTTTCTCTATTGGAACCCCGGCCCTCCATTGGGTTAATTTATATCACCTCCTCCCTTCCTAAAATGTATCATCGATCCCTACTTATAAACTTCCTTCTTGGCTGAAGATTCGACTGTTACCTGTTACTTTTTATTCTAGACTTTTTATATTTGTATGCTGAATTATTATGCTTTGTTATCATTATATTTGCTTACTTGTAAGTCTTTGCAGCAAGAAAAATTGTTTCTGTTCATTTACATCTTTGATGTTCCCTTAATTTATGTTCACTTCATAAATTATTTTTTCTTTTAATCAAGTTATGGTAAAGACAGAAATAGACCGGACAAAACGTATTGTAATAATAATTAAAGCATAATTATCTATAAAAATGCTGGATAAAGATAGCAATTCTTACAATATCTTAATGATTATTACGATAAAAACGCTTTCAAAGTTTAGGATGGAAAGAAAGAGGTATAAAAAGTCAATTATTTGAACCAAAAATATTTTGAATTCAATATATTACATTAATTATCAATATCTCCATATCTTCACTGGTTTGAATGCATGTGTTTGACACCTGTGGTGTAATGTAAATAATATCACAAGGTCTAGAATATGGCACTATAAACTTGTCAAATTCAAAGGTGATTTTGCACAAAGCTGCTTGATTAAAACAAGTAATACATCTATATAATGGTGAGATGATACTTGTAAAATAAAAAAATCCTTGAAAAACAGAAGAGTTTTTCATGAATATAACCTAGCTAAGGGTGAAGGGTACTGGAAGTAAACATGTGTTGATCATGTGATTGGTTTCCACCAATAGAATTTACAAGAAAAATACCCTCTAAGCTACTATTGTAATATCAAAGGATTTAATGTTGGGGCTTATGAAGATAATGATGGTTAATGGCTGTGTTGCAACGCTTATTTTGAAATGAATAATAGTTAAATGAGCAAATATTAGATTAAAAGATATAGCATTTTACTAATCCTTAGATCTTGATCTATATAAACAAAGCTGCATTGGGATAGATAAGTACATGTATATCTAAATAATGAAATAATAATCTATCTATTTGCAATGTTTGGGTATTCAATTTTATTACAGTAGATAGGATAGTGATCAATTAATCTCTTTTATGTGCATGTCAATTTGAAAATTTCAGTCAAATAAATCAAAATCAAGTATTTTTCACATGTGATCTTGTGGGTCCTTTTATTTTTTTTTAAATATTAATCTACTGTTCAAATTTTGATTACTTTTTCCAATTCCTCCAACAAAGCTTTGGTTTACAGCACAGACAAATGACTCTATTGATCAGGATGTATTGCATTATTTAAATAAATTGCACAAACTTAACATGTCTGCATCATTTTCTCATTCTGATTACTGCATGTGTTGATGAAAATATTTGAATGTCTCTAATCATCTCCATTATCATTTTGATTGAACAGGTGAAGAAAGCACAGGAAAAAATGAGCCCAATACCCTAGTGGACCGTAACCACGAGTGTCTGGCAGGGTGCTGCAAGTGCTACATCCCTTGGCTGAGGGTCCAGAACCTGGTCTTTATCCTTGTCTCTGACCCCCTGTTTGACCTGTTCATTACCTTCTGTATCCTGATCAACACCATCTTTATGGGAATAGAGTACCACAACATGCCACAGGGACTCGTGGATGCCACCACATGGGCCAACTTTGTATGTCGAAAATTAAGAAATTGCTAAAGATAGATACAGTATATCCAGTAATTTTTGTAGCGATCTTTTTTTTGCTTTTTTTCTATGACACTTTTCACATCACGAAAAAATACAATTCACTGAAGTTATATCAGCTAGGTTTTTTTTCTTGTACGCATGTATTAGAAACTTTTTAAATCGCAAAAATGAATGATGCAAAAAAAGAACGGTTACATCTTTACTTCATTTTTGAAAATGTTGTGGCTTTCGTGAAAAATAACAAAAAACAGATATACTGTAAGAGTCAGGGTTTGGACAATCATAACAACTGATTGACATAACAAATAGTCTCGGAGGTTTCATGACTTTCTGTTCACTTTTTAGGTCTTCACTATTATTTTTACTCTGGAGGCTGTGTTGAAGTTGTGTGCTTTTGGAAAGTTTTACTTCTCCAATGGCTGGAACAACTTTGATCTGGTAATCGTTGTGGCCAGCTGGCTGGACTTTGGGCTGTCTGATGTGGAAGGAGTCAACGTCATCAGGACATTCAGACTGGTCAGTGCTTAAATGGAATCCCCTTCTACCTTTGATGAATGATACTTTTTTTTTCTTGAATACTGTAGATTCCTAATCAAAAGCAAAGAATAATATTCACTAAAAACCACAAGCAGCAACACTCTAAAATCTTGCTTTGATCTTTGATAGTTGTGAACTATATGAAATTCTAAGAAAAGTTCTCTATATATTCTCGCGATTTGATTTAAAACAGCAGAACTGCATGAAATCAATTTAAAGGAATCTACAGTAAATGATACTGGTACTTTAATAAAGAATACATGTATTGAAAAAGTGTTTAACAGAGTTATTGGTTTATTTTTCTCAAAGTTGAACCTTTGTGCATGATTTTTTGTTCTTTTTTCAGTTGAGGGTTTTCAAGTTAGCCCAAGCCTGGCGCACCATGAGGGTTTTGCTGAGCATCATTATGAACACTCTTGGAGCTTTAGGAAATCTAACTGTCATCCTTGTAATTATCATCTACATCTTCGCAGTGATAGGACTCCAGTTGTTTAGAAAAAGCTACACTGCAGATAAATTTGGAGAGGATGGGGTACCAAGGTAAATGTCCATAAATGATATATCAAAACCAATATTGCTTGTGGCTCACCGGAAATAAAAGTCATTATCATGAACAACTGTGTACGGTAAAAATACATGTCTGTTTGGTTTAAAAGAATTGTTCTAAATTGATGTATTCTTATAAAATTTTGCAGTATGAATTGATTTTTATATATAAAAAAAAGAAGAAAAAACATTTATAGTGTTAGTGTATTTTTAGAATATATTTATTACATAAATGCTTTTAAAATGAGAGTATAATGCTTTTCCAGATGGAATTTCAACACGTTTTTCCATGCCTTAATGCTGATTTTTCGAATCCTGTGTGGTGAGTGGATAGAGGAGCTGTGGAACTGTATGAGGGCGGCCGATGAACTCTGCATGGTGGTGTTCCTACCCACACTCGTGTTTGGATACTTCATTGTAAGTCTTCATTAGCATGCAATACGTACACCATCAGTTTAAGCACCATCACGTATGAGACGAACACAGGAAAGACTCAATATCTGATCCATGTATGTTGTTTTTTTTTGTGACAGGTTCTGAACCTTTTCCTTGCCTTGTTACTCAACGCTTTCGGGAGTGAATCTCTGAAAGGAGGGGACACTGATGCAGAGGACGATAAGCTAGCTCTGGCTTTCGCCAAGATCAAAAATTTGTGCTGTTGCTGCTGTAGTAAATTCAGGAAAAAGACGGCAAGAACCGCCTCTGTGGGACCGGATGAGATGGATGAGGAAAAACAGATTGGGATGACAGACTTGGAGGATGGTAATGAATTACTATTAAACTTGTCATAAAAAGTTGAAAGAAGACTGATTGCATTTCTTTTTTCTCTGAAATATGTGTTTTGTCATTGAACAGACAAACAAGCCAAGGATAAACCTGTAGCAAATGGAACTGTGAAAGCAAATGGCGTCAAACACGTAAGAAAGATAACCCAGTCATTTATTTTCTGATGACAAAGTATTGGTGTAAGAATAGATGTTTATGGTAAATAAAACAATATTCATCTCTTTTTAGAAGGATGGAAAAGAAGAAGTTGATGAGGCATTTAAAGCTAAAAGAGACAAGTTTTCTGATTTTGATGCGGCACGGAAAGCCTCTAAAGCAAAGGATTCAACAGCAAGTAACTCTGGAAGTACATCGAAAGCAGAGAAGGATGGTAAAGACTCCAAGGAGAAGAAAGATAAGGATGGCATGGCCCTTGGAGCTGAAGCTGATGGTATGGATGATGAAGACGATGAAAACAAAGAGACCGTGGTAGAGGACTGCCTTCCTCCATTCTGCATGGCAAAGTATGAACACATTTACTTAACGAAGATTGAACACTTAATTTGATTTACTCCGAAATGTGTTTAAAATTGGCAATAATGCAATCTGTTTGTAATGATGCAGTTAAGCTTTATTGTACTGATTTCAAGGACGGTACCTTTACAATACTTGCACATGTTTACTTCTAACAGATGTTTGAAATTGACTGGGTAAGAATTTTCATCAAGCACACGAGTAACAAGAATTCTTCACATTGGCTTGCTTGCTGTAACATACAGTACCAATGAAAATTCATTACAATGTGAAGAAATTGTCATAATTAAGCAACATCGTTTCTACATTCTAATATCTAGTAGTGTGTCATTTTTTTTCCCCATGTAGTGGTTGATTTGTGTCATCATACTTTTTTTAAAAATCTGTTTATCAAATGCGTGAAAAAATTATAATGATTTTGAATTTTTGTGAAAAATTAATATGATTTTTCAACGGTAACCAAACCTGAAAAGGGCAAAAATGTAATGGACTTAACAGATACTAATCAGTTTTGTATTCAATATTTTAATCAAATCATCAATCTTATATTAAAAAAATATAATTTTCATAACATTACTCACAAAGTTGCTTTTTTTTTACCAAACATGAGTCACAAATTTTATTTTAAATACCAGTATGTGTAGTTTCAATTTTTTTTTTACTTTGGGAGTTTATTTATAGAATATTGCACCTCTACAAAATATTAGTTTTTTTCAAATGATAGGTTAGTTTATCATTTAAAAAGCACATTTTCCTTATTTTTTTTATTTAGGTCATTAGCTTTTATAAAATAAAATGATATATCTTTAAAACATATCAATTTGCAAGAAATTCATTTTGTATTGAAGTATTAAAAGGGGAGCTAACTCATAATCAGTGTGTGTGTGTATATATATATATATATATATATATATATATATATATATATATATATATATATATATATATATATATATATATATATATATATATATATATATATGTGTGTGTGTGTGTGTGTGTATCATCTCTCTAATACAATGAATGCTTTTCTATTTTAGCCACGCTCTTTGGTCAGACTTTGATGAATCAAACTTTGGAAAAAAATGGAACAAATTTCGTTTCTTCATGTGTAAAATAGTTGAGCACAAAGCTTTTGAATATTTCATTCTTGTGTGCATTGGCTTGAGCAGCATGTCACTGGTAAGTTGTTGTTTTTTTTAAATGGAAATTTTTTAATATAGTAGAGAATGCATTACAATGATTATAATAAAGTATTTTTTTTTAAATGTGTGTTCTTGCATTTAAAAAATGAGAAAAATCATGCCTGTACTATGTTGTTTTGTAGGCCTTTGAAGATGTTTATCTCTATACTCGCCCAGAGCTCGAGGCTGCTCTGTACTACACCAACATCATCTTTGCTGTGCTCTTCACCGTTGAAATGTTGATGAAGTGGGTTGCCTTAGGATTTAAGAAATACTTCACCAGCTTCTGGACAATTCTAGATTTTGCCATTGTTGTAGTAAGTAACTGCTTCTCAGACATTTTCCTTTAGATTTGATTGAATCAAAAAGTGAAACATTTAAGTATCCCTGTTTTGGATTTCTTTTTTCTTCCGCAGATCTCTTTAGCTAGTCTGATAGCAGATGCTACTGGTGGTGAAGATATATCAGCATTCAGGTCACTCAGGACTCTCCGGGCATTTAGACCTTTGAGGGCAATATCAAGATGGCAGAGCATGAGGGTATTTATTCTAAACTTATATCTAACATGACTAGGTACTGGTAGCATGTCCTTTTGATCAAACAATTCAGTTATATAATATATTGGTAACTATTTTACGACAGATTGTGGTGAATGCCTTGATGTTGGCTATCCCAGCTATCTTGAACGTGCTGGTGGTCTGCATGGTTTTCTGGCTAATCTTCAGTATAATGGGTGTCCAGTTCTTTTCTGGGCGGTTCTACAAATGCAAGGATTCCTCCGGGGAGGTACTATTGCCGAGCGTGGTGGCCAACAAGTCGCAGTGTCTGGCTATGGCTGCCACCCACAACTACTCCTGGGTCAACTCCAATATCAACTTTGACAATGTTCTCAATGGCTACTTGGCTTTGTTTCAAGTGGCTACTTATGAAGGCTGGATGGAGGTGATGGATGATGCAATAGATTCTACAAAGGTAATTAACTGGAATTCGTTGTGGTTACAATGAAATGAAAACAACTCCTCATGCTAATGGTCTCTGATTTCAATTTTAATATAAACAGTTGATTTTAATTTAGAATTAAGAATCATTAAAGGTATACATTGCAGTGATCTGGTCTATATGGATATGAATTTGCATGCAAATTAATTCTATATGCTTCAATTGTGTAATTTGCAGGAAAGTTAATTTATGTCTTTGTATAAGGAGTGAAATGAAGAAAAATAGATTTTGATACAATGTAATGAAAAATAAGCTATGTATACATTTACCAAAGTTAGTCTATATTTTTTAAATTTTTATAGATAAGAATCAAGAAGACATGCTGTCATACTTTAGCATCAACTAATGCCTATTTTTTTCATGACAGGTGGATGAGCAGCCAAGCTTTGAGAACAACCTCTTCATGTACCTATATTTTGTGGCATTCATCATCTTTGGCTCCTTCTTCACACTCAACTTGATTATTGGTGTCATCATTGACAACTTTAATGCATTGAAGAAAAAGGTCAGTAGAATAATGATTCACCATTTATGGTTGTGATTCTATTTTATGTCAGTCAAAGAGAGATTTGGTTCAAGGGTTTTGTCAGTTTTACACATCTGTACTAATGCCGAGAAGACAAATGGTGTCCAGAGTGAAAAAGTTTTGTCAGTATACTGACTTGAACGCCTTTGTGTTTGATTTTGACAGTATGATGGCAGTGCCTTGGACATGTTCTTGACTCAAGGTCAGAAGAACTACATGAACACACTAAAAAAGCTTGGATCCAAAAAACCTCAGAAAACCATCAAAAGACCAAAGGTAAACATTGCACACGAAACTTTATACCTCATCTAAATACCGGTAGCTAATACATGTGTAAGCTGTGCCTTTGCATGCGACAAGGATTTACTAATCAATTTTTTTGCCAATGATAAAATTGCATATTTGATGATTGAAATTCTAGAAGTGACACTACCTGTAGATACTGTAGGTGGGTTTAGAACTGTTGAATATTGTACCCTGCACTATTTCAGGCTCGAGGTTGTCTGGTGAGTTTGATAGGGTGTTAGTAGCATGATGAGATGACCTTATGAGGCCATCTCATTTAGTACTTAATATATAGAGAGTAAAATAGTCGTGTATCAAATGTTCTCCTAAACAAAATTAAAAATCTCTACCTTTTTTTGGCTACTTTGATTTCAATCTCAATTCAATGTAGCATTGTGTTCAGTATATGTGCATTTTCTGCAAGAATCCTGTATTTGTTAGAGTCATGCTTTTATATTATAATTTCATTGTGCGTGAGGCAGCATTTGTGAAATTCTGTTATGTTTGATGACTCTTTATGATGTCATTATAGTGTTCATCATCTCCTGTTTCAAAATATTTCAATATATTACTTTCTTTTGTGACTGTTCTTTCCCATCAGAAGGAGGTGAGCGTTGCATTTTGTGGCTGTCTATATCTTTATCCACTTTTTGCATGCATGTATAGTCCTCATAAATTATATATATATGATAAATTTATTTTTGTTATTATAATAGTCCATGTGTTGTTCATACACCATTTTACAAAAAAAAGGTCTGTTTACAATGAAATTTACACATAAAAATGTATTTCTTTGCAATATGGCAAGTCTTGTATCAGGTTGTTTATTACTTGAAGAAGTTTGATTATTTGATAATATTCATTTATTTTATAATTATATATTGATTGCAAGATTAAACTTTACTTGATCTATGTTGTTCTTTTTTTCACACATCATAATGTAGAAAACTTAACACAGCTGATTTAGAAACTCAAATTTAACCAATTCCCCCAAATTTTTTATATGGGTTGCTGTAGATACTGGTACTGGTATATTAAATTTGCAGGCATTGATTGTTTAACATTGGTATCTCTTTGCAGGCTGCTATCCAGGCCGTCTTCTACGATGTCTCCGTGAGCTCCAAGTTTGACCTATGCATAGTGATTGTGATATTCCTGAACATGATAGCTATGGCTGTCGACCATTACAAAATGACTGATTACGTCTCCAACATCCTGGACATTCTCAACATCCTCTTCACGACTATTTTCACCCTTGAGTGCGTGATCAAGATCATCGGCCTGCGACATCACTACTTCAGACAACCCTGGAACGTCTTTGACTTTGTGGTTGTTGTCCTGTCACTCTTGGGTATGTTATCACCACCACTAAACATTGACTTGTTGTATCAAGTGTAATCTAACAGTCTCTCAAATCAATACATTTATCCCTGTTAAATCCAGGTTTTCCTTTATCTATCCCTATTCAAAGTAATTATATTAAGAAAATGTCAGAATATTAACATATCTACCTGTTAACCTCTGATGATACCTGTTCAGGTGTGAACTGTGTTGTTAGTGTTGTTAGGCAGTAGTTACCGTGGTTATGGGAACTACTAACAAGTGTGTTGCTAAGCAGCCTATTGTCATTCTCACCAACACAAACAATTCTAAGACTTTCAAAATATTTTTCAGCTAATAGCTGAGCTATACCTTAAGTCACTTTTTCAGCATGCCTGCATGAAAGCATGAACTTCAGACGTGATTTCTCTTCATCTCAAAATGTCAAATTTTATTCTATTGATAGCCAGTAAATGTGAAATTTGCTTCATACATAGCATCTGCATGAATTGGCAATACATGTATACACTAAAAAAGCTATATCTTTGCTTTATGATCTTGCACCACTTCAAAATCAAATACAGGTATCTATTATGTATGCATGTAAAAAATACAGTTTATATAATTTACTTTACAACATGCATGTAATGCAAGATTGTTATAGAATGATTATTACTTTTCTTGTAATTCTTTAGTATTAATTGTCGAGGCAGCAGGTAAAATATCTTCGGTAGTGAACTGTGACCTGGTTATATTTTGTAGACGTGCACATTTTATGTAGTAAAGGCAAAACCACACCAAAAAAATGTCAGCCTCCAGAATCAATGGTTATGTTGTATATAAGCTTGATTCATGAAATAGAATATATTTAAAAGGGAGGATACTACTAAGCGCTTGATATCCATTATAATTAAAAATGCAATGATATACATAAGGAAGTGTATTGACAGAATCACCGGACTATTTTGATCTCGCTATGCTTATTTATTGATAGATACACAATGAATCTGTACCCTCTGTTACCTCTAGTTGTAATCTTAGTGTATTGAGTGTTCTTTGACCTATCCTATGCTTTTTAAAGCTTACTTTTGATGTAGTATATTTCTCTCTTTATATTTCTCACCAAGTTTTGTCTTTTTTTATGAGTGCTTATCTGTTTTAGAAAAACAATGGACATACCTACAAAACAAGAAGCTCAATTTATCCAACTGATGCTTATTTATTCATTTATTTTTATTTTCGTATTCCTTTCTAGATGTGTGTTATAATGTATATGCTTTTCATTTCCTTCTAGTAAATAAAAATACAGATGACAAGAAAAAGAAAAAGAGATAACAAAATCTCACAATGTCAATTTAATTTTCAATTATTAAAATTCTTGTTTTGTAGAAAATGTCATGTTTTTATATTGTTGAACTTGAATAGTTACACGTCATAACCAAAATATGTTCATATTTAATAAAAGTTTTGAGGTTGTGAATTTATCATAAAGGATTATTTCTTGTTTTGCAGGCATTGTGTTGGCAGATGTTCTAGCCAATAGCTTTAACCCGACACTGCTTCGAGTCCTGAGAGTGTTTAGGATAGGTCGTGTGTTGAGACTGATCAAGGCGGCAAAGGGCATCCGGAAGCTGCTGTTTGCTCTCATCATCTCCTTACCAGCCCTGATCAACATCGGCGCTCTGCTGTGTCTGATCATGTACATTTATGCCATCATCGGGATGTCAGTGTTTGGTAACATGAAAATTGAACTTCCGATGGATGACACTGTCAATTTCCAAACATTTGCCAACAGTTTTGTGCTGCTTCTGCGTCTGTCAACATCAGCGGGTTGGAACGACATTTTGGAGACCATGTTTTTAAGTGAACCAGATTGTGACCCTGACTTTGCCACTCGTCCAGACGGAGTGTCGCGTTTCAAGTACTCCACAGGCGACTGTGGTTCTCCGGCGTTTGGAGTGTTTTACATGGTTTCGTACATTCTTATCATTTTCTTAGTGGTGATAAACATGTATATTGCTATCATCCTGGAGAATTTCAACCAAGCCCATGAGGCAGAAGAAGTAGGAATAACAGAGGATGACTTTGATGAATTTTATGTGGTATGGGAGAAGTATGACCCTCTAGCTACCCAGTTCATCAAATATGAACATCTTTCTCACTTTGTTGGGGAGCTAGATCCCCCATTAGGTATTCCAAGACCTAATGAAATCGCTCTAGTGGCATTTGATCTTCCAATTGTTGAAGGAGACAAAATTCATTGCTTGGACGTGTTGATAGCATTATGTAAAAATGTGTTGGGCCGAGTGGAGGAAACGGAAGAATTCAAGGAGCTGAAGTCCCAGATGGAAGAGAAGTTCCAAGAAACCTTCCCAACACGTGTCAACACAAGTAAAACATCGAGTACGATGCAGAAAAAGAAAGAAGACGTGGCTGCAAAGACATTACAGCGTGCCTGGAGAACATTCAAAACTCAAAAGCAGCTCCGAAACCTCACCAAGATGGCACTGCAAAAAGCAGAGGCCGACGAAAATGATAAAAACTCTAAAACCAGAGGTGCAAGTCTTGCTAATCTTGGCAAGCGCCTCAATAGTGCTTTAAGCAACTTCTTCAGCTCATCAAGGCCAAGTAGTGCAACAAGCAGACACAGTATCAAAAGTCAAACTACATTGACCACCCCAGGGAATTCTCAGAGGATGTCCAAAAGTACTTTACAAGTGCCGGCCGTGGGTCCCATCTATCCAACAAAAGGATCAGATAAAGAGTTGGAATTATGATGTTGTTGAAGTGAAAAAATATGGTGCAATTTCTTTTAGTACATAGTAGTTGGTTAATACAACAGGCACCTCTAGGGTTTCTCTTCAGAGTGCTGCATAGATATCCACAGCCGGGCACTTCTGTGTGAAGTAAAATGCAAATGTCAGTATTTATACAAAGAATCTTCGTATTCATACAAAATAGCTTTACAACAAAAGAAACTCGTGCAGTGCACATAGCCTGCAGGGTTTTATCGGGCGAGTGTGAATCCCCAGAACTGACCGCTATACCCAGGCAGAGGGTGGGTTTCATGAAGTCCTTCGTGTGAATTATTTCAATATTCACAAAAAGTTGTTGTGTCAAAATTCACTGATGCCAAAAACTTATTGATCAAAATGTGATAAAACCTGAAGGCACTCTTGAATTAATTTGTCCTGTTAGATTGTGCATTGTTTCTCAACGAAAAAAAAATAACTAACTAAGCATGTTAACCATTTATGCTCGTTTTTATTCATTTTGTCCAAGTTTGCTTTGTTTGCAATTAGTGATGGACGGGTTGTCAGTGACAATCTAGAAACAAACAAATCGCAGATCGTCTTCCTCTGTCAATGATTGCTTATAATTACTGTTGTTAATTCTTAACCCTTAATCTACAATTTTTCTTGTCCATACTTTCTAAATTGACCATCCTTCTGCTTGTTTGAGCAGAGTTATGGATGGATGATCAAAAGATTTATTTTCTTACAAAGGATTCTTTACCTTTATAATGTGCCCACTTTGTCAATTGACAGTAAAAGTTTTCCGATTTTCCATCACTAATTGCTATAACATTTGTGAGTGATTGATACTTGTGAGGTGTGCATTGTTCTCTGAATGATTGTGTAGTGTAGACTGGAAACGTTTCTGTCAGTAGAAATGGTTGAGAGCAGAAACAAAATTCAGGTTACTCATTTTGTTGTTTAAGATCAATTGTGTATCATTAAGCTTTAAATTTATCTGAGACTTAGAAATCCCCCTGATTCTACTGATATCTAAGTTTATCTTGGTAACATGCTTTGAATCAAAATTATTTGAATGAAATTTTTAAAGTTTTTTAGTACATTTTCAGGAAGGTATATAAAAACTATTGTCAATGGTGTAGTTTTTTTCCTATATTAGGAACAGGCTAGGAACAATGCACAGTAGACAACCATTCCTGCCATCTTTTTTTTTACTGCATTAACAGACAGATTTCACCAAAAATCGTATCTAATATGGAACCATGAAACTGTATCAAAACTCCTACAGTTGAGTAAATGTGACTTATAGTGTAAGGGTTATTTCCCTTTTAATTAATGAATGCATCATTAGTTAAGCTCTACAACTCAGTTGATCCTTGCATAATGATAAATAATAGAAATTTTATAGAATCATGAAACTTCACATCAAAAGACATTTAACTAAGTGGAATGGAAGCATGTCATGACACAAAATTTCGACAGGGCAAAAACTTGATTAAAAAAAGTGAGAGAAATTAGATTTTTCTGTTGGACATATCAGTTGGCCTTTTAATTTGGATTTGATGTTGTACCTATGTAGTGGACAAAATGATTTGGTGCATCAATACGAATGTTCAGTATTATCTAATGATAAGAGTACTGTGATAAACTTATGCAGAAAAATGACTGTTACATATTATTATATCACACACCAAGTTACGTCTGCTGGTCTGACCATCATGCATTTAGAATATTCCAATGTATTTTCCCCCTACCCCACCCCTCATCCTAGTCCCTACCCCTCAGAGATGTGATTTGAAATGAGACATCCGTCCACATTCATGAAGTTGCATTGGAATTTCAAAATATTTTTTTTTTATTTTCAATATTTTATGTTTGTTATTTTACAGTTGTTTAATATAATATTGATTTACATGGGCGCTGTTGAGTGTTTGAAGGAAAAAGCTGAACATGAATGTATATATTATTATTATTAATCCTATACAAGGAAGATGTTGATATTGAATGTGATATTTTTTTTTTGTTATCGCCTTGTGCAACTTGTTTTTTATCTAACTGGGTTATAAATCACACATACTGTAGTTTATAATGGCCCCGGTTTTGTGTTTGATGAGAGGTTCGTCAGATATCTGCATTTAGAAATTGATTTAAAAAATCCTCCCACTATCCCCCTTTTTTCTTTTTCTCTCTCTATCAAATGTTTAGTTGTGAATACCATTACTCATTCCCTAATGTTACACAAAAGTCAAATGTTAATTAAGAGGCCAAATGTAGATTTGATTTGTTTTTTTTTTAAGCTTCACAAACTGTGTTTCTGAGGACATAACATGTTTGTTCTGAATTCCCTGTTCTCTTCACATCTTTATAATTTTCATCACAAGCCAAACTGGCATATGTCAACTTTTTACCAAATAAATTGTTTTGCATTACATATGATTATTTGTTCATTATTTTGTAGTGGGCTGTTATTTCATATTAAGATTCTTAACTCGACCTTTAAGTAACTCAGTTATCCTACTTTATCATTCTACACAGTGAAATATGCGTAGACCAAGTGAAGACATTACAGAGAAAATAATTAGCCTTAAGCTAATTGCCATCAAGTTCACAAAATTATGTCAATTTATTCAGTTGATTATTATTTTTATCTCATTACCCTGAAATTAGGACAGCCTCTAGTTTATTTTATTATGAAATATTAGAATTGATATACATTGTAACAGTTTAGCAAATATAACATTAAGAAGAATACAAGATTTGGGTTTAACATTGCTCATTCCAGGCACACAGCATCGTTTTTTTTAAAAGGGGGGGGGGGGCAGCCTCATCCAAAAAAAAAATAAACAAACAAACAAGGGGGGAATTCTAGAAATCGTGAAAATCAAAACTGGTGGAAGGGGAGGGGCGTAGTATACTTTAGCTTTGCATTCACTGTTTATTTCCTTATTTTACATGCTCCCCAAAAAGTGGGGGTGGGGCAACATATAGTGGCGATTGGTGAGCATCATAAAATAGCGCAAACTAAAGCCCCCGTTATATATGCATGTATAAATGGTTGTTTTTAGAATATGTAATATATTACTGATAATTTGACAGTTTTGCATGGGTGGGCAATGTAACCCATAGGCCTCTTATAAAATTCCTATGCTTGATGTTGGGAGGTTGAAGGAATTGATAAATAAGAGTATTTAAAATTGTGCGCAGCAATTGAGGAAACAAATTAACCCGTAAAAGTGGTAAAAATAAATGCAAGCATTGTGGCAACGCACTTTGAAAAAATTACGCACATAAATTTTTTTTTCGATCAGCTGTTGATTAACAAGCTTCAACTACAATGACACAACAATTTTGAAATAGAAAATAACTACAATATACCCCAAAATACAATTCTTATATTGTTCTTAAATAATACCCACATTTATTTTGCCCTTTCAGTCTGGATATTGAATGTAAACATTACAGCACCAATATATTTTAATTAAAATTGTCTCGGGAATGACATTCTTAGAGGCACACTAAAAATAGTTTCTTCATTTAAAATGTCTATATAACTTGACAAAAATAAATGTAAGGAAGTAACAATTTAAAATATCAAATTTAAAAATATTCTTGCGAAATTCAAAACGTGAAAAGAAAACACGACATGGATATGAAAACATTATAAATATCCAAGAACTGGCGGAGAACCAGTGCCCAAATATGTCAGTACAGGAATCGGAAAATTATTGTGAGAAGTCCTGTTATCATGCGTATGCAGTTTCTTTAATTTTTACGATTACCTTTTTAGCTCACCTGAGCCAAATGCTCAAGTGAGCTTTTCTGATCACAATTTGTCCGTTGTCTGTCGTTGTCGTAAACTTTTCACATTTTCATCTTCTTTTCAAGAACCGCTGGGCAGATTTCAACCAAATTTGGTGCAAAGCACCACTAGGTGAAGGGGATTCAAGTTTATTTAAATGAAGGGACACGCCCTCTTTAAAGGGGAGATTATTGAGATTTATTGAAAATTTGTTGGTATTTTTCAAAAATCTTCTTCTCAAAAACCATTCGGCCTGAAAAGCTTAAACTTGTGTGGAGGCATCCTCAGGTAGTGTAGATTCAAGTTTGTTCAAATCATGGTCCCCGGGGGTTTACATAGTTTTACATAGGAATATATAGAGAAAATCTTTAAAAATCTTTAAAAATCATCTTCTCAAAAACTATCAGGCCAGAAAAGCTCAAATTAAAATGGGAGCATCCTCAGATAGTGTAGATTCAAGTTAGTTCAAATCATGGTCCCCGGGGTAGGGTGGGGCCACAATTGGGGGATCAAGTTTTACATAGGAATATATAGAGAAAATCTTTAAAAATCTTTAAAAATCTTCTTCTCAAAAACTACTAGGCCAGGAAAGCTCAAATTAAAGTGGAAGCATCCTCAGGTAGTGTAGATTCAAGTTTGTTCAAATCATAGTCCCTGGTGGTATGGTGGGGCCACAATGGGGGAATGGATCTTTACATAGGAATAATTAGAGAAAATCTTTAAAAATCTACTTCTCCAAAACTATTAGGCCAGGAAAGCTCAAATTAAAATGAAAGCATCCTCAGGTAGTGTAGATTCAAGTTTGTTCAAATCATGGTCCCCGGGGGTAGGGTGGGGCCACAATAGGGGGATTATGTTTTACATAGGAATATATAAAGAAAATCTTATAGTAATAGTGTAGATTCAAGTTTGTTCAAATCATGGTCCCCTGGTGTAGAATTTGGGGTAAGAATATATAAAGAAAATTTTTTAAAATATTCTTCTCCAAACTTATTAGGCCAGAAAAGCTCAAATTAAAATGGAAGCATCCTCGGGTAGTGTAGATTCAAGTTTGTTCAAATTATAGTCCTCAGGGGTAGGGTGGGGCCACAATTGGGGGATAAATTTTTATACAGGAATATATAGAGAAAATCTTTTTAAAAAATTCTTTTAAAAACTATTTGGCCAAGAAAGCTCAAATTGGCGTGTAACCATCCTCAGATAATATAGATTCAAGTTTGTTCAAATTATGGTCCCTGGGGGTAGGGCGGGGCCACAATGGAGGATAAATTTTTATATAGAGAGAAAATCTTTAAAAATCTTCTTCTCAAAACTATTAGGCCAGGAAAGCTCAAATTGGCGTGTAACCATCCTCAGATAATGTAGATTCAAGTTTGTTCAAATCATGGCCCCTGGGGGTAGGGCGGGGCCACAATGGGAGATAAATTTTTATATAGAGAGAAAATCTTTAAAAATCTTCTTCTCAAAACTATTAGGCCAGGAAAGCCCACATTTGAGTGGAAGCATCCCCAGATCGTATTGATTCAAGTTTGTTTAAATAATAGTCCAGGGGTAGGGTGAGGCCACAATGGGGGGTGAATTTTTACATGGGAATATATAGAGAAAATCTTCTTCTCAAAACTATTAGGCCAGAAAAGCTTAAACTTGTGTAGAGGCATCCTCGGGTAGTGTAAATTCAAATTTGCAAAATCACAGTCCCTAGTGGTAGGGCGGGGCCGTGATGGTGGTTTGAATTTTTACATAGGAATATTTAGAGAAAATCTTTAAAAATATTCTGAGAAAGTTTTCGGTCCAAAACTCAGTACCTAGTGTGAAAGCACAGGTTATGCAGATTTAAGTTTGATGAAACCATGATTCCGTAGAAAAAAGTGGGGTCACGAAATGGGGGGGGGGGGGGGGGATATAGGAATAGAGAAAAATCTTCTTACAGGTACAACAACAAAAGGGGCTTGGTGTTTACCAAAAAAAGAGGTGGATAAAAATTGGCAGATTTTCAAATTTTTTTTCAAGATCTACTGTACATGGTTGTCAAGATAGTTTGTTTGATACTGTAATGCTAATTTGATCAGAATTAAGGCAATTGTTGCTGAAGTGAGCGATGTGGCCCCTGGGCCTCTTGTTTGAAATTTTATTTACAAATTCATATATCTTTGACGAAATAGACTTGCTCTTGAATCAGTGCTCTGTTAGATAATGGCAGTGAGCGTAAATTAAAATTGATGAAACACAGTAAAATTTGCAAGAAAAATAGAAACATTAAAACAACATAGAGGTCCTGGGCATGTCTATTTTATTTTATTTTTGGGGGGGGGGGTGGGTATAAACAATTTGGAATGAATAACAGTGTATAAGTGTTGACAAAAATATCTTATCAAAAATGACATTTAAATATCAAATACTAACAGTTTTAACTTCGAATTCGGCGTCAGTTGTTTGTAAAAACAAGTCATGGCCGTTAACCCAATCTGTGTCACATACACGTTCACCACTGAATTTACTACGCAGAATGTTAATACGTCTAGAAATCTCCAACCTTCACCCCCAGAAAATTTCCTTGACACCTGTATCTTGAACAGGAACGAAGTTTACCCAGATAAAGGAGTGAACAAAATGGGTAGAATGGAAGTACGCCGCTGAAACAATCAATGTGTCCTATTGTCTAACTGAAAATTTTCGAAGCACGAGGTGGAATTTATAAGGATGATAGATATACAGTTATTACAGCAAGAATTGTCCTGCCATATGCTGTAATGCTTAAATATCAATATTTTTTTGTTTATTTTGCAAAAAAAAACGCCTACCTGGTATTCAAATATTATACATGTATTTAAAAACAATTATTGAAAGCTATTGGTATTCTATCGTATCCTA
Organism: Magallana angulata; assembly: GCF_025612915.1. Classification (NCBI taxonomy): domain Eukaryota; kingdom Metazoa; phylum Mollusca; class Bivalvia; order Ostreida; family Ostreidae; genus Magallana; species Magallana angulata. Next base: position 11,394,202 of record NC_069113.1, read on the forward strand.
CATTGGACATTTGTTGTCATTTACCTTTTTTGGGGGAGGGAGGACTCGTTCGTAAACAAAATGATATAATGGTAACAAATCTATTACAGGTCTGTAGCTATTTTGATATAAATCTACTGGTTTGAGATTCTCAGCTGCGGCATAAACGCATGCGAAATATCTGAGTAACGAGTTGTGATTACGGGGGGGGGGGGGGGGGGGGGGGGGGGTCTCAAAATATGCTTAGAAAATTAAATCAAGTGTTTAATTCAATGAATTATATGTGTTGTACTCTGATATTCTTTAATTGTACATGTATACTGTATCTATTTTTAAAATGATTGTTTTGGTATTGTCCTTTATTGTGATATAATTTAATGATAAAAAAGCATTATTATTACTTTAAGTCATAATGCATATGTCGAAAGGACAGAAACCTATCGACCACGCTGATGCTGATGATGTTGGAACATGATCTATTATAGTTTAATATTGTACTGTCATGTTGTAAATTTTGAATTTACTGGGTGGGTGTAAATACAAAATTTACATGACATGTAAATACAAAATTTACAACATGACAGTACTATCATTTACAGCATTGTATGGTATACCGGATATCGTTGTATAGGGAAAACTGTGTCTTTATTTGATAAGGATGATCATATGTACAATATATAGAACCATTTTAACAAGAGCTTGGACTTTGGGTAGTTGTGTCAAACAGCAATGTGACGTATGCCTGTCTATTTCATTGCTGCCCACTCAGCGAAAGCTCATTGAAATCGACGCGATTTGTCTGGATTTTGAGCTAAGACAACGCAATCGATGCATATTTCACTTGAATTCAGCGTCATTTTTAACTTGTTTTGACGCAAAAATAGATAGCTACGTACTTCTGAAAGTCTAAGGCCTTGTTAAAGTGATTCTATATACCCTAACTTACCCAAATTATTTTTAAAATATTTTTTAAAGGCGAATAAATGAGCATTTGTTTTACAAGGAGACTAAGATTGTAGGGTTTTAGCAGTTTTATTTTTCAGTCAACAAAAGACTTCCGGATAGTTTTTCTTAGATTTTTAGTGCTTTCATGATATATAATCATTTTACTGGTTAAGTGTCTATATATTAGGTCCAATTTACTGGCTTATAAAATATAGTATCTATATATTAGATCCGACACTTTAAAGATGTCTAATGTTTTTGATTCTTTTCAGCGCTTTATATATATTACATCTACCGAGTATGATTCCCTCTATTTCTTACGAAAACTTATTGTTAATTCATAGCTCTGTAGAAACTTACATCAAATGACTAAGAAACGATTAGTCGAAACTTACAGCGACATATAGTCTGTCCCAAGTTATTGCTTCCATCACTTTTTGATGATTTTGAATAAAAATACACATACTTGTGAAAGAAATACAATTGAAATCGATAAAAAAGGGAATACAATGTATATCAAAGATATCTTCATTGAACAATTATCATTTTTCACTCATAAAAGTTCACAGGAACGAAAACAAATTTCTTACGTAGATTTATAATGGGAAATGTTTACATCTTTTCTCCATTCGGTAGTACTCGGGATATCTCGCACAATTTTTAAACGTTATCATCCGGGCTTATTAATGGCTGATGCAATGCAAAATCACCGTAGACTTTCTATTTTTGGATGTGTATTGAAACCTGAAGCGGTAGAGTGGGCGTTTCAAAACAGCTAATCTGGACGTTTTTCATATTAGTGGATGAACGTAGTTTGAACACAAAGGTATTTATGATTATCGAAATATCAGTCAAAAAGTGGTTGAAGCAAAAACTCGGGACAGAGTACAAGAAAAATCACGGGCTGCACGAAATAATCACGATGATGTCAGATTCAAATTCCTATAGGAGACGATTTGGCTGTATCTCTTAGCTAAGGCCTAAAAAAAAGTTGTGTGTTTAGGGTAATCCTACCTAACCTACAAAATTGCCCCGATCCTACCATTTTTAGGCGCCTGTTTTGATCCGATTTTGATTTTTTTATTAATTCTATAAAAAAATCTGTTTTAAATATGACACAAACAAACATTCTTAGGATTCATGCAGAAAAAAATATGTTAAAATAAAAGAAATCCCCACCTACCTAACCTAATTTTTTCATCAGTGTTACTCTAAACACATAATTTTTGTTTATAGGCCTAACGTACTGATGTACGTTAACAATAATTTAGTTAATTTAACTTATTCTTTTTTAATCAATCTAATAATTTGTTAAAAGAAAGATTTAAATATAAACGATAATGCTTTGTTTGATGATTCATGCGGGTTTTCAAGGTAGCGAGATCTATATACATAACCCACTAACGTGGTTTATGTATTTTTTCTGCAATGTCGCAATCGCCACCTTCATAACACGCATGAATCACCAAAAAGAAAGCATTTTATTGGTGAAATATTCTGCGTGTGTATGTGGTGTGTGGTGCTCTACTAAGAAAGGTACTTTTAACAGCTTTTTCTGGAATTGGGCAGTACAAGCTAGTTATCGACTTGTACCAATAATTACGAACAGTTGCGCCGTTTTATGACAGAACGTCATAAGAATTTTGAACAGGTCATTGACCGAGCCCACCATCATCTTGTACTTCAGCGAAATAACCAGGGACCAGGGACGTATACAAACTAGCCATTATGCAGGCCGCTTGGGCCGTAAACTGGTTTCTCTGAACCACTCACCCTTTCTGTAATACTTTTTATTTTCTATGACAATGACAATGAACTTTCTTCTCAATAAACTGTGTTCACATGCAGTGTGGAAATCTATACAAATATACATATACCAAAATATCCATATCTTTATCTACGTTAATGAGCTGGTAACCACCCTTTTTATTGTATTTCAAATTATCCCTATTTTTGTGGTGGTATTTTTCTGTTGAATAACATGTATGTACATCGACATTTATCTTTGAAACATCAAAAAACACGTGGTTAATTTTTGCCATTAGCGTTTATTTGGTAATGTAAAAAAAAATAATGTTTCGGGGATTTTTGGGTGCCATTAAACTTTTGTGAATATATTAAATATATGTAATATATATAACATCTGATTATGCATCCATTTTTTCAGCACGTATTCCATACAGATTTGTATATACTCGAGGTGATGCAATATCCCACAAGTTGTGATTCGTTGATTAATAAAAAGACATCGACTTTTATTAATAAGAACCGCCTAAAAGTAGTGAAGTATGATGTGACCTTTATTGGAGCGTCTTTTCTTTCAAATATTTAAATAATGCGTTAATTGGTACATAAACTTTTTTGTCATGTCATTGTTTGCCAATATATATGCTTATTTTCATTTTCGGATTTAATGAGTCTCTGACACGTGTCAAATATATCACTAGTTCGTACGTTATATATATGAATATTCCCTTTAGAGCTTTGTTTTTTCTAATTAAAGAATTCGAATCTACCAGGGTGCAAAAATAAAACTGTACGTGTAAAGGTTATATTTTCTTGTATCAATTTTCTGAAATTCCACTCATTTAAAAATTGAAGTAAACAACTCAGAAACGAAATAAGTGTAACATGATTAATTGTAAATTAAATTTCTTGTATGTACATTTGTAGATTGATATAAATAAAAACCACCCGATTGGTGGCTTTCGATAATTGTGCATTTTTAAATTAAACTTTTGAAGTTCAGATAAAAATCAATGTTTTTCCTTTATTTATATTATCAATGATTTTAAACATATTCTTGTGAAGATAATTTTTATAAATCAATTTTCATCAGTTCTTAAAGTTTTATAATATGCATTGAATGATAGTTTTAGACTGGTAATAAATATTTGTTACGAATTAAAACTCTCATTGCAAATCTACTTTATTTCCGATCCTTAAACAAATACGCAAATTATAAAAAAGAATAAATCAGATCGCATGATTTGTAATGAAAATTGCGGAAATAACGAACCGGAAACGCAGAAATAATTTCTATGCCTGCATTGTTTATTGCCGTGTACAACCAGGGAAATTGCGGTCAACATAGTTCATGAAATTGTCACTCACAAACAATTTTATGCACGTACATTATTTTATGTTGTCATTTGACAATTAAAAAAATTATGAGGATCAAGTTTCGGGAGTAAACAACTACTGATCCAGTCCAAATTAAATCCATGTAGATAAAGGGCGAATATAACCACCATATCCACACAACAGTACCGCATGTATCGATCGATTGTATTGTAACATGCAAGAGTGTGCGTGTAGGTTGCATCATCTCAATCAGCATTTGATTGCATGTGCAAGAGAGAGAGAGAGAGAGAGAGAGAGAGAGAGAGAGAGAGAGAGAGAGAGAGAGAGAGACTAGAGAGAGAGAGAGGGGAGAGAGAGATTAATTTATATTTGGGCGAATAACCTTTTTCCCATCAAATTAGTGATAATCAGAATGTGTGCATTTACATTCATGCACGGGTATTTGTTAGAATTCAAATACATGTATTAACGCGAGTAAAAAACGACACTTAATAACCGATAGCCAATATCAATATGTACTATTACATTAATTAGCTATTTAGAGTGATGATAAAGCTCATCTAAAACAATTAAGTTATATTACATGCATAAAAACTAGGTTTTGGTTGCATCATCCCGTACTTTCCTAGGCGCGTATATAAATAGCGTGCCGTAAACAGCTGGCTTCATAACGGCGTAGTAGGTCCACTGATCAATGGTCTCGTACACACACAGCGGAATACACACGATGGAAGAACTGCACGTATTTGGATATGGCTCTCTTATGTGGAAACCCGACTTTCATTATACCACAAGGGAACACGGGTATATTCGAGGATACCAAAGACGATTCTGGCAAAGCAACACAGAACAGAGGGGCACAGACCAAAAGGTAAACAAGCCGTGTGTTCTTTATACGACGCATATTATTTCTATAACCACTTTTTATTACAATTACTACAATATTGCTTTGTACATTTTTGGTTTTTGTTTATATGAAGGCAATCATTTTCAATATATTGAAAACTTGTAATAACTTGGAGAACGATACATGTATAAAATAATTCATTGATTATGTTCTGTCACTGAGAAAGATAAGTACGCAATTTAAAGGTACTATTAATAATAGTGCAATATTGACGGAGTGCACTTTACTTCCAAAGCACTTTTCATTCTAATAAATTTTCCTTGTTATTACAGCCTGGAAGAGTAGCTACTTTGATCAAAACAGACGCACAGGTACGTACAGAAAAACATTGCATCATTTCTCCTTCGCACATGTTCTCATTCTATTAATAGCAACTGTTTACCTATTCCACCAACCAAATAGCGTGTTGTGATAAATGAGGAATGCCACGTTTCTACTAATGTTTCAAATACTCGTAGCTTATTATTTACATTTCTAATTACAGGATTGTCTTTGGGGAGTGAAGTTCACGGTGAAAGGTGCGAAAAAAGTGGCACAGGTCTTAGAAAAACTGAGTGTGCGGGAAAAATTACTCGGCAGTTATGTGACAATCACAACGGAGTTTTACGGCAAAAACGCGAGTCCTTGTGACGTGTTAGTGTACATGGCAACAGAAAGGAACCCCTTGTACGTGGGGCCCGTGTCCGAGAATGAGGACACAGACTTAGAGTGTATTGCTGACACTGTGGTGCGGACACGTGGGACTGCCGGTCCAAACTCGGAATATGTGACACGGTTAGCGGATTATATCCGGAAACACATACCAGAGGAGAGAGACGAGCATTTGTTTAACCTGGACAATAAGATCAAAAATAAGATTTATATTCACGAATACAGACATCAGGGTTAGCTAATAAATTAATGTAAAATTACCCGGATTTTGTTATTATAATAGTTTGTAGACTTTTCAACCAGGACATGTATTGGGAGCATATCATTAAAAACCGTCACACCTAGTATCGGAACTGGCGACACGGGAAATTTGGTTGCCCGATCGTGGTCCAAATTTCCCGCTGAGCTCAATACGGGGCTGCAGCTACCGTCACACACCGACGGGCGTTCAACCATGTACAATGTTAATAAGAAACAAATAATTTACCACAATCATGGTAAAACAAAACAAGATTTACTACAATATATTTTCTAATTTAATTTTTTATTGGTCATTTGATGACGTCAAAAGCACTCTAACAACAAATTATTTGGTCGTTATTTGATAACAACACAAAAGCAACGCTCACACAATAACAGCCAAGCTGCATCTAGTTTACAATAATTAACAATTTCATTCATGCAAAATCATTTGAACCAGTCATACTACATACAAGCTCTTGCACCACAGCACCTGATTCACCAGTAAGACATAGTAAGAGGGGGGCCAGTGGGGTACTGGTAACTCCCCTGGGGAGGGGGTTGACCAGGGAATGGGGGAGGCTGTCCATTGAATTGGGGTACTGACACTATTGTCTGTGTGGGAGGGGGTAGATGAGAGGGGACAATGATCTGGGGAGTGGATCCAGGTGGAGGTGGGCCTGTCTGATAGTTTGGAGGAGGTGGGGGCAGGGCCTCGCCATAGATTCTATGTTCCTCGGGCATCAGTCTCTGGTCCGGAGGGTTGACTCTGTGGGGTGAGGCCAGTGTAATCTGCTGGGGGATCAATTGCTGGGCTGGGCCAGGACTTGGTCCTGACACAGGGGGTTGGTCTGTGGTCCAGGGTGGGGGAGGGGGTGGGCTGTGAGAGACTTGTCCTGTGAACATGGGTTGTTGGAAGGCAGGGGGAGGATGGCTAGGCAGTTGCTGAGGCTGCTGGATAATTATCTGTTGTTGCAGTCCTGGCTGGGCCAGGTTCTCTGACCCCGGGGGAGTGTCTGTGTGTTGGGCTATTGTCACAACTTGCCCTGGGGGTAAGAACTGTGGGGGCGGCTGCTGGCCCTGTTCATACTGTCCTGAGGGAGACAGCTGTTCTGGAGGTGGAGGCTGACCATATAACTGGGGGGTACTGGAGTACTGGTTGTATTGGTATTTCTTGGCCTCCTTATGTTGTTGTCTCAAGGACGACTTTACTTCCTCATCTTCATCATCGCTATCTGTAAACCAAAGATGGTGATATGTTAAGTATTTTTGTCATTTTCTGCTTCAGCTTTGTTAAAGAATTTATGGACTGTGGTACTGTTAAATTATGGACTGTCATTGCATTTCCCTTTATGTGGCATTGAAACCTGCTTTCATTAATTGAGAAGTAAAGGTGGATAACGTACACTCATAAAATAAATTATATTTGTCACCTTTTTTACTTTTTCTGTCTGGTGACTCTGGAAGTGCCTCAGATGCTGGCCGCTTTACCCCTGCAGAATATATAACAGTGCCTTTAAATTAAACATGCAATTACCTCATTCTCATCCCTTTAAAATTCTTCTCAAAATGACAATAACGTTATGGATGCTGGCGAAAATAAAGTTCCAAGCAAATAAGTGGTCAAAATCAAATTGTCCTGACCTGTTGGTAGAGCAGGGGGTGGCATGAGTTTCTTATCCACATCACCGGGTGAATCTTGGGGAGGGGTCGCCAATCCACCAGAGTTGGACTGCACTGTGTATGTGTGGGTCACTCTAACAAAATAAACGAGAGAAAAGATGTTAATGTGACAGCAAACCGGGTTTTCTTTAGTGTGAACAGTATATATCCATAATCCATTTGTTAACCCTGAATTGATGAACACTACCTTTCCAGAGAAATGGGATACTGTATATGCAATATTTTTGTCAAAAAATAACACAGAGCAACAACTGGTACTTTTTTCAAAAATAATATCTTGAAAACTGTAGAAGAAGTTACCCAAATAAAAGGGGTACCATATATGCAATATTTTGCCCAAAAATGACTAAGTTCAACAGCTGGTATTTTTCATGAATAATCAGAAATCAAAATCCTAGCAATATGCACACTTCTGATATATGTACAATTGATCTGCGAAAGAAAAACTTCCTATCTTAAAAACAGTAGGAGGAGTTATTCATAAAATAGGGGTGCCCTTTTGGCAGCCGCCCACCTATCCGTCATTTTCACCATTTTAATATAAACCAGATTTTTCCTTTGGAAAACCCAGTTAAAAATGGAATTATTTCACAATGGTACAGCTTAATAATTAATGTAGAACAATTGTTGTTAACATTTCCCTATAGGGCACAATATGTCATCCAATTAGCAACTACCCATATCCTATATAAATCCGAGTATCATCACAGCCTCAACAACTATTAAAATTCCTTTTTTCAGTAAATATTAATCAACCAGATGTACCAACTGAGCTTAAATTTTTTTAAAATACTTTCTAAAATTATATGGTGGATATTTCAGCAAACTTTTAAAACCTAAAGTCAAGGTTAATAAGCACCTCAGAAATATACCTGATCCAAAGTAAAATATTTTCACTGTATAAGATTTCTTCTCAGATTGAAATAAACCTTACACAGGCTACACGTATATGTTTACCACATCATTTAGTTTCATTTATTAGGATAAAGAGTTATGGTCTTAGGGATAAGCAAAACAGCTAACATGCTCTTAGTCAAACTAGAATATCATTATAATGACCGAGTACTTTGCTCCCTCACTGTTGTTGACATGCTTGTAAATCTTCCTGACCTAATTTTTAACAATTACATGTACCTTATAACCTTTCACTCATAATTTGCATACTTATTATGTGATAGTTAAGTAATGTCAAACACTTCTGTAAGAGAATTAAAGATATGATAGGTACTGTTCCTCTGTATTTCCCTGACATTCAATCAAAAAGTCCAGTTCTGATGACATTTAGTTATCATATTATCACTGATGCTAATAACTAAATTATTTTAGGTACATTTATTATCAGTATATTTCTACATAAAATGTGGGTCAATCTCATCACTAACCTTCCCTCCTCAGAGATAGAAGTATGGACAGAATACACGGGGGCACCTTGCGGGGGCTGAGTACTGTGGGACATGACAGGTACTCCATCGGATACCACTGGGGGTGGTCCTAGATGATATGGGGCTGGAATCTGGCCGTGAGGCGGTGGTCCGTGTATGAGATGAGGGGGAGGGGCTTGGTAGCCTGGAGGTGGACCATGTACAATCTGGGTGGGTGGGGGACCATGGATGATCTGTGTGGGGGGTAAGGCCTGAATGACGTGTGTGACTGGTCCCTGAACAAGCTGTCCCTGGGACGGAGACTGAGACTGTGCAGGGGGTGGTCCCTGTACCACCAAGTTTGTTAGATGAGGTGGACCATGCTGAAATCAAATGGACAATATCATTATAATCATAAGTTTACATCTTAGTTCATGAATTAATGAGATAAACTTTGAGAATGAGGTTTTTAAAAATTGTATATATCATTCTCAAGGAGGCTAGATGATCAGCAATCAAAATAAGGTACTTTAAGCCATTACTATTATGTAGTAAAGAAAAACTCCAAATACATGTATTTGGATGACCCCATCCAGCAATCTAAATTTTTTGAACACACCTCATAACCAAGCAAGTTTTCTGGCACTTTATCGTCAGGTTTCTCCTCTGTAAATCTCCGTTTGTTTTCTTCCTTCAAAGGACCCCCGTAATTGTAAGGGGTGGGGGTGGAGGAAGTGACAGTCACCGGTGAGGACACCCTCAGCAAAGGGACAGTGGTGACCTGCGTGTATGTGCAAGTCACTGGTCCCAGCGAAGAAGACATAGGCATGTAGGCACTAGAGATTGGGGGCCCATAACTACTGACTGGCGGGCCGACACTCATTGGAATCTAAAGGGAATAGTAATGTTATAAACAAGATATTGAACATCTAATTACACGAATACATGCCAAAGCAAGGTACAAAATACAGACAAAATAAAGAAAGAGAGAGTTGTACCTGTTGTATAATTTGCTGAGTGGGCATTGCCCCAGGGGCTGATGATCCCCACACCGGGAGAGAGGTGGGAACTAACTCGGGCTGCACCGTTGTCATCAGGGGCTGGGGACTGCTGGCAGGGGGAGGGTTGGTCGATATCAAATGGGGATGCCCTAGATGTGGAATTCCGTGAGGGGGAGGGGGAACCTGTGCCTGTACTATGACCTGCTGAGGAGGGCCACCGGCTAGAGTAGAACAAACTGAAAAATTCCAAGTAAGGACATGTCTGAATATTTCTCTCTGATCTTTCCCTACTAAATGTGACATATCTACTGTGACTAATATCTTTTTCTATCTATGAATAAACTTCCTGTAATTTGAGTTTGTTTGATGGCCCTTGTGTACTAACCTTGGTTGTGAGACGTGAGAACAGGACTAGAGGAGAAGACCACATTTGTCATCACCGGTTGATTGATAGCAGGAATCGTTGTCAGAGGCTGCAAACCTACCATAATATAACAAGGAATTCTTTGAATACTTCAAAAGAGTAAGTCGACATATATTAAAAGAAAGATGAAAAATTTCATTCATACATGTACATAAAACACAAGTTAGTGGGAAGCAATATTCAATTGAGAAAAATGGCTATCAAAATGTTCTGTGACATTTTGATATATATCTTATTTTGAATCTGAAATCTATTTCCATTCGATGTATCACAATTGAAAGTGGAAAAAACTAAGCAAGAATGATGCTGTCAATAATATTTTACCTGGTTGTGGCTGCAGTGGTATCCCTTGAGTCCCACCTGACAGGGCACTGATCGTTTGCTGGCTGAGGATCCCTCCTGGGGCACCTGTTTGAGGAACAATAGAGATTTGTAGAGAGGAGCCAACAAGGGAAATGTCACAATCAAAACCTTACATACTGCTGACACTGTCTACATCAAAGTCTTGTAAAGTTTCTCACTGGTTCACAATGCTACAATTAATGAGTCTTTTAGGTATTTTATCTACAGTTTTAAACACAATCAACTATTATTTATTTTGATAACTCTTTGCAACAGTAATTTGCATGTAACCTCTACATTGAAATCCAATGCTATCACTATTAATAACATCATTTTTTTTTCAAAGGCATCTGGTGATCACACAAAATCAAAATAATCTAAAAAAGGGGATACATGTACAGCGTATCTAAATTCAGCCATAAATATCCTTGAATTCTGCAAGATATGCACCAGCTTGCACCGAGGATGGAGGCTGAAAGTAATTCATATTTAAGTGACATTTGTCCCATCTATAAACAACATTGAAACAGATTGTCGAGTCCTTATATAACAATCAGGCCACTGAGTCCATTCAATTCTAAGAAACTTGGATTGAATTCGAACAGAACACAATTTATGAGCATATCTAATTTCCATAATTAACTCTTTTCAACATTAGTTGGTGTAAAATCTGTGCCCGATTAGCTTGTCTGTAAGGGAAAATATAAATTATATATTCTGAGAAACTCTACAAAACTTCCACCAAAGAACCCAAGCCATACATAATTATATCTTTCTGTTTTAGTTTTCACTGTGTAATGAAAATAAATCTGAACTGATTTTAGAATATGTCATTGCATTTACATTTTAATGACCATAATGATTAGCAGACAGTGTCAGCAAAACTAAATAAAACTAAAGGCCATCCACTGATGTCTGTTATCCTTGTCCAAGAAAGTCCATCTGATGGAGGTCCTACATGTATTTCCTGGAGAGTGGCAACTATTTTATTATTACAAATCAAACAAAGGATTAGAAATCCAGGGAAAACTGGAAGACCATTGTAACCTTAAACAAATTATTTATAATTATTCTGAAAAATAATCATATGTTCAAGTTATCAGGGAGATACATATCATCAGTGTTATATATGAATAATTCTTAATCAACAATATCTATTCATTTATTCATACATTTATTACTTAATCATTTAATGATCACAATCCTTTGCAACTTCTCTAACAATCTTTGCAATCTAGGTTTTTGTACTTACTTGCACTAAATATATGTATATGTATGAAAAATGAATAGAAACTGTAACTGATAATTATAAAAGTAAATCATTTCAAAAACTTAAAAATTTAATAAAATCTCAGTGAATCTAAAGCTAATCTATCCAGCAGTGGCAAGGAAAACGAAATCAGCAAAACGTGACACCATCTTTGGGATCATCTCATCATGGAGGCCTCGAAACAGGGACAGAAAAAATTCTGATATTAAGACTAAAGGAAACTACTCCCTCTTGGCCTTAGCAACAACAAAATCTGCCTAACATTAGGAGCGTCTCTGGATTAGCCATGACTTACTCTGCTGCAGACCTGCTATTATGGCAGCTGTAGCAGGGGAGAGATTGGGTGGCAGAGCGACCAAAGCTTGCTGGAACTGGGCATAATCTTGCTGAACCTAAAAGAGACCAAAGCATGTGAATGATTAAACATCTTAGAAGTCCATGCAGTCCAATCTCATTAGTTTGTCTGTACGTCTGTCTAATGTCTGGGTCAACATGTTGCAATTTTACATACCAGTACATGTATATGTATTTAATTTCACATCACCCACTGATGAGCCATTTGAACAATATTTCACCTACAAGACACATGTAAATTTTTTTCTTTGGCAAAGTTCTTCACCGCCAATAAATTAGAAAGTACTGGTACTTCTATGAAAATGAAGTATTGAAATTTGGTGAAATATAGAACAAATTTTTCATTCCGTTAACAGCAAGAGAAAGGGACATAAACAAACATCCATAAAGACATTTAAATTAATGATTAACAATTAATTACTTGGTTCTTTACATTTCTTACTCCCAAATGTCATTCGCGTTACTTCTTTTTTAAAAAAAAAATAATAATAAACACAAATCAACTCATAACATCAAAAGCATTACGAAAATAGGAAATGAGACTGAATTTGGAGATATAAAAATGCCAGTTTGTCAGAGATAAGAAACTGCTAATAAGTATATACTCCCAACAGTATAATCCAAGTTTCTTAAAAAAAGAAAAAACTTTCAAAAATTTTCTCAAGTACACGTCATAATTTCTAGGTACACAGAAAAAAAAGCATGTATATTTAAACTGATTTTAACCAACAACATTCCTTTTTACCAATAGCAAACATGTACACAGGAGGAACCAAGTAATTAAAAGAATGTGGTTTAAAGGACTGTTTTATACTGCATATAAATTTATGTACATGTAGAGCTAGCTAGTGTAGGGTAGAATATTCAGATTAACAATGTCATTGGATTACATGTACATTAAGGAAAAATAAATCATTCAAAAACTTTTATAGGATTACATATATCATGTTCATGTATACAAATACACAATATCAGTTAATTCCAGTTGATTACAAGTATGATTGTGTACAATTGCAGAGGATTACAAGTTTAATGCACACAGATTGGATGCCATCAACACACAGTCGTCTCTTGAACTGTACAAACATTTTATCTGTAAGACAAGGTACGTTAAAAATCCACACAAAACACATCCATCTCTTGTCCTGGGCCAAAACAAATATAGAGTTAAATGTCATACAAACCTTCCTCTGGAAAAAGAAACAGTCAGAAAAATGGCTATAAAGGGCTATGAAAAATCATGCATGTCTGATAAAAATAAGAGATTTCAATAGAAAGAACTCTTTGCTGTAAAAGGGTATGAACGTATATGACCATAAATTATCATCATATCACCCCACAAAAAAGGATCTTTTACATGTATTATTATTATTCTTTGTCATTTTCTTTCTTGTAATTTGTTGCAAATAAAATTAAGCAGTGACCTTAAAGTTTGAAATTATTAAAATGTTAAAATGAAAGCATGCTTTGAATTAATCTTCTAAAAATTTTTCAAATTATAAAATGAATTTGCAAAGCAAATAGGCAAAAGAGGTAGAAAAATTATTTCATAATTCAATTCAATATACATATTAATGGAATATCTTTACCACTATATTTCCAAAACATTTGTACATTAACCTTACCCATACATGCAGTATGCATATGTTTAGAATTATTTTCATTCATTTCTAACTTCGATTGTTAAGGTGATTCACCACTGCTTACTTCAATCATGCTGATGCAATAATTCATACGTGTGCCTAAAGCTGGATTTTGAATGAAGGGATTAAAAAAATTTACATGTATGTTTTTATTCTTAGGAAAATGTTCATAACATTAACAGAGATCTTTCATTGACTAAACTTTAAGAGATGGAGTGTTTAACTCATCATCAGGTTTGGGGCTCATATTCCAGGGGTGTTTATATGCATGATAATTTATGGTAGTCTTCCAGGTAAGTTTGTATACCATCGTTTACAAAGGTACAAAATGCCTGAAATAAAATGAAATGGTTAAAATTAATTAAACAGGATTGATATAAATCTTATAACTTACTGTTTGAATTAGGTTTTCTGCAAGCTGCTTAGCATTCTGAAGACCGAGTAAAGTGCCATGTCTGAAAAAAAGAAAGAAGGAGAATATTACAACTTTACATACCACACAGTCAATTCTACAGCTATACCAGATAACTAGAAACATAATACATATCAGATTTCTTGCTCACTGTATATGGACATGCATTGGTTCGAACGCCTCTCTCCCTGACATGGGTTCTATAAATCCTGAAGCTTTCCCCCGTAAAGTTACTTTGGCTCCAGTTTCTGCCTGTATGTGGTTTAAGAAGGAACCCTAAACAAAACGCACAATAACAATATAGAAGAGCAAACTTGGAAGCATAAAAAAATCTCATTAAATTATTTACATGTATAAAAATTTTATAGCGTAATTAATTAATTAATAAGTACATGTACATACAATGTATATATCCACTTACCATTGGTCCAAATATTTTATTTTTGACATCAAAATTTGGAGGTGCATGTTCCAATCCTATATATAATTTTTCTTGTAGAACAGGTACCTAAAAATTCACAACAACAGTGTTAATTTTTAGTCATTCTGTAGTGATTGAATATTACATGAGTCATATGTTATTTTTTGGAGTGCCAAAAACTTGGATGCTTCACTTTTCTGCACACAATTGTATATCTGATTAAAATAATCTATATTGTGTTTATTCACAAATTCAAACAAATCATAGATCTGAACAATTTAAATGGTAATAAAGGTGCCTGGATTAACAAGGCCCCAAGTTTAAATGAAGTCTGAGAATTCCAGCTTACCCCAGTGGGAATTTGAGGAGGCTGAGTCTCCAATGACATGAGGGGTGGGGGTTGATTCAGCATGGGTCTCTGCAATGGAACCATGGGTCTTGTGATGGGAGCGAATCTTGATCCTTTAGCCTTCATTCCATTCAGTATGATTTCATTAATTCTCCCGACAGCAACTAACAAAGTATCATAATAAATTAATGCATGTATAAAATAGTTAAATGAAATGTTAGACATAGTGATGGGCCGATTATCGCCGACAATCGAAAGTCGGTCGCTAAATGTCTCCCGATGTCGATGATCGATTAAAATTTTCATAATCGATTATTTAAAAAAAAAATTTAATACAAACGTAAGTTACGAAAATTCTTCGTACAACTTGACTTTTTTCAAACATCAGGTAGCAAGGGACAGTTTCGAATAAAGTACCCGTCAATATTTTTGTAAAATTGAGAGTTGCTGTACTTGAAGGCTTATGAGTGTTGCTAAAATTCATGAAATGATTTTTAATGATCATCATTAGTTAGAGGGGTGTCTCTTGTTGAAATTGATATGCAATATGTAGGCCCCTTATGTTAGGTACATGAGAATCAGAAGTAAAATGCGAAACCTGCGGCTATGACTGTGTGCTGACTTTACACAGTGAAATTGCAAGTTACAGACGGGAGGTTAAATAACACGAAAAGTAGGTGGATGGGACATTGAAAACTATACACCGGTAAGTTTGTTACATGTGATAGTGCAACATGCACGCGGTACGGAAGGTCAACCCTCTGCAGGGAATTAGCTGGGGGAGGTCTAAAAAGCTGAAAAATCATGAAAAATTAGCAAAATATGAAAGGGTCAAAATCTCATAAAAACCAGTATGTAGAGAATTTTACAGGTTTTGATTAGTAATTTTCTTCAGAAATTGGTGATTGGCCTTATAAAGAGTGAATTAAAGGTATTTGTGCTGAATGGGAACTGAGGAAATTCTAGTTACAGAGTTCCGAAGACATGCATCCCTTGGCTACAATGAATTGTATCAAAAAAACTGTCCCCTGCCACCTCAAAACGAAAATAGGTTTATAAACAAAATGGCGGCGCGATGTGCAAGCCTCACGTACGAGGCAAATGCCACTTATCAAGATCCCAACAATAACATGACTCAGAAAATATTTCCATATCCAAATACAAACTTTAAATCCACGGTGTGGAAGTTTTTTGGATTGTTGACTTGCTCATTTTCTTGAATAAAACCTTGAAATGTACAGGTGAAACATTGAAGTGGTATGTCATGTGACTCGGCCAGTAGTAAACTTTCTAGTCACGATGTTTAAATGTTAAATTGTTTTGGTTTAATGTTTTTGAAATAGGATTTGAACTCTGAATTTCAAATTAATTTGTTATATTTTAAATTGTTTATGTTTATTGTTTGAAGTTTGATCTTGCTCCTAACTTCCTAGTCACTATAAATGGTACAATTCCTAGTTTTCTTTTATTCTAACCAGGTGCAATAAATAAGATTGTATGTGCATACATGTAATAATATATAAATTTTATTAACATATTTGATTTATTTGAAAAAATATTTAATAATTTCAAACAACTGAAACAAGTATATATTACTGTATATACAACGCAAGACGCAAGTTTTTGTTCAGAGTTTCATTCAATTAAACATAATTTGAAAAATTTCGATTATTTAATCGATTATACACTTGTGATTATTTCCGATAATCGATTATGAAAATTTTCTGATTTTGACCTTCCATTGTGGCCCCACCCTACCCCGGGGGTCATGATTTTCACAACTTTGAATCTACACTACCTGATGATGCTTCCACACAAGTGTCAGCTTTCCTGGCTGATTAGTTTCTGAGAAGAAGATTTTTAAAGATTTACTCTATATATTCCTATGTAAAACTTCGATCCCCTATTGTGGCCCCACCCTACCCCTGGGGGTCATGATTTCACAACTTTGAATCTACACTACCTGAGGATGCTTTCACACAAGTTTTAGCTTTCCTGGCTGATTAGTTTCTGAGAAAAAGATTTTTAAAGATTTACTCTATATATTCCTATGTGAAACTTCGATCCCCCATTGTGGCCCCACCCTACCCCCAGGAGTCATGATTTTTACAAATTAGAATCTACACTACCTGAGGATGCTTCCACACAAGTGTCAGCTTTCCTGGTATTATGGTTCACGAGAAGAAGATTTTTAAAGATTTACTCTATATATTCCTATGTTAAATTTCGACCCCCAATTGTCGCCCAACCCTACCCCCGGGGGTCATGATTTTCACAACTTTGAATTCACACTACCTGAGGATGCTTCCACACAAGTTTCAGCTTTCCTGGTCTTATGGTTCATGAGAAGAAGATTTTTAAAGATTTACTCTGTGTATTCCTATGTTAAATTTCGACCCCCCCCCCATTGTGGCCCAACCCTACCCCCGGGGGGTCATGATTTTCACAAATAGAATCTACACTATATGAGGATGCTTCCACACAAGTTTCAGCTTTCCTGGTTTTATGGTTCATGAGAAGAAGATTTTTGAAAATTTCTCGAAAATTTTCATAAATTCCTAATTATCTCCTTTTGCAAAAGGGCGTGGTCCTTAATTTTCACAACTTTAAATCCCCTTAGGCTAAGGATGCTTTGGTTGAATTTGGCCCAGTGGTTCTTGAGAAGATGTTGAAAATGTGAAAAGTTTACAGACAGACGGACAGACAGACAGACGGACGACAGACAAAATGTGATCAGAATAGCTCACTTGAGCTTTCAGCTCAGGTGAGCTAAAAAGAATACTGTATATGCAGAACTTTATATGCTTAAAAAAGTTGACTTGATTAATAAGATTATGCAGATCTATAAATTTCAAGTTTTTGAGTCAAACAATTTTTCCTCTATCTACGAGGAATTTTTGTTTGAGAACTGCATAAACTTACATTGAATCTGTAACTAAGAAACAATTACACAAATCTTTACTCACTGTCTACAGACTCTTGGGAAGATCCCTGCACGCAGAGGTAAAGTGGTCGGTCACTGAAACATATATATACATGAAAACTTATTTTGAGATATAGAATAAATAACAAGCAAAATGAATGAACATTTGTAAATTTAAAATCATAAATATATGATAAAAAATATTCAAATTACCCTAAGTTTCCCATCTTCTCTTCAGGTGATAAATATCGACCTCTTGTTGAAACAGCTGAACCACTCAATTTTGAAATCTTAAGGGAAAATCAAAATAATTTCATTGTTATTCAGATTCAATAAAAAGTGATTAGTGAAAGTTATTCATGGTATAAATTTATAATTCAATTCATTTATTGACAATTACCATGTCGGCATACAGTCATGAATATGAGTTACATAAAACAAAACATTAAACATAGCATGCAAAAGTTAACATTAACTAATAAATCTACAATGGACAAAACATTGGGTGAACAAAACTAGGCTTGTGCGAAGACTATTATTGGTATTCATAAAATTGTATAAGTGTTTCATTTTTGACTTTCCTTTCTAGCGTTGAAACAGTTTTTTTTTAGAAAACAACACATCCTTCTAGCAGCTGTAATGTTTTTAGGATTGACAAGTTCCTTAATTAGATTGACATTTGTGTATGTGTTCACATTAAAAATATCATTATAATTCAATCTACATTGGTCATATTTTAAACAATACAATAAAAAATAATACAAAATAAAAATACAAAATAATACATATACCTCTTCTTGTGTGGCCCCTCTTGTCAACATATTTCTGCAGCCTATTGGAACATCATTTATTTCTACCTCAGCTACAATTAAGCCTCCTGGCTGTGAAGTACTCTATTTTAAGGGGAGATAAATAAAATATACATGTATGGGTCAATTTCAAAAATTATTGCAACAAATAATTTACGACTTGTGTACATCTTTACCATTCAGATAGCATTTACAGTAAAATAATTATAACATTTCTTACAATCACTGTAATACATTCAGTGCAACAAGAAATACATGTATACCTTTGGCTTGATGCCCTGTTGTTGTGAGAGTTGTGATGGCTTGAGCTTTCCCTTTGCTATAAGCATGGCGTTGACTTTGGCTGCTGCCTCAGCTGCAGCTTCTAGGCTACTTTTATGATCATGGTCATCACTCCATCTACTGACACGAATGCTAAAAAAGAAAATTTCTGCAGTTAGGAATAAAAGACAAGAATGACATAGAATGGTGTCTGTTACAGATAAAATATTCAGATGCTTGGCCGGGCACCAAATATATATAAATATCATAACACTAATCCTTGTCATTAACACAAAATCAACATATTTTTTTCCTCTACAGATACAATTTAACGCTTTTCAGTTGATTTCACTCTAAACTCAATTTGGGAAGAGGATATTAACAAGGTACCCCCCCCCCCCCTCCCCTTTGTACGCTAAACAAGATTGCAGCTGCTAACGATTCACAAATAAATACCGTTGCAACTGTAAATATTTCAAACCAGAAACACTTGTTCATTGGAAAATTTATTTATTTATCATAATATAAGGTGTATCTAGCATAACTTCTGCACAACTTTGTTGTACCTTTCATACGCCATTAGTCCGTGTCGCTCCTATTACGTCATTTCCGTTCCTAAACTCTGAGCCCGATGTTGAACATATTTGCTAAATTGACTCATAATTCGTGCGCCTTGAGTAAATATCATTATTTATTCCGAAAAAACTAAGTAAAAATTGACGTCAGTTGCAACCTAATTGGGATACACCCTTTCCTTTCTGTATTTGAAAATTGAAATGTTTTTAAATCGGGTTCATAGTTCATAAAAGAGAACAGACCACGCTCAATATTCTTACAAGTTCAGGTTGCATTTGTGATACAAGTATTTGAACTTGTCGGTGCTCTTTAGATCCGCAGCCATGGTGCTCGGTGATATTGGAGAGTTGCTTGAAATGTTTAAAAATAGTTTCCCCTTTTCGTTTTTATTTTTTATCCCTATCCTCATTATCCTATCCCCGGTGAGTCCAGTCTCAGCGGCCCACGAGTTTGCTGCCCTTCGCATGCAACAGTACGATCTACATGGTGTGAGCTATGGAAAGTATCCTACTCTGATCGTAAAGATTTACATTATAGATATAAATGCACAATGTTTACTGTACATTGCATTTAATCATTGATTAGTTCCGATGTAAAATAGCTATTCATCAAACATAAGTTGTCAGTGTGGATAGATAGCATAGCTATGCTTTTAGATTGTGTAACTGGGTTGGAGAAATAATTACAAACCAGACCAGGATTCAAACCTGGGCCAGGTGAATCTCTAGTCAGGTGCTCTACCAACTGAGCAATCCGGTAGTGGTGTGCAAATCCTGGTCTAGACGGTCGTTATTTCTCCCATCCCATTAAATTTGGTAATGTACCAACCCCTGGATTCTCCCAGGAGAAAGAGCCTGGGGTGATGTTCAACCCGATTTTGATTGCACTCAAATTGAATTCCTAGTACTGTTATCTATATGCAGGTTGTCGCAGTTCCCCAGTTAACATGGAAGCCCGCCCAGTTGATGCCAAGATGATCACGAGGCGCTGCATTGTTGCCCGCCTCCAAGAAGTGTCAATTTCCAAGTACCGGGACTTGATACAAGAGAACGCAGGGGCACTGCTGGTACTCCTGCCCTCTGATCTCACATCTATCTCCAAAGAGGACAAGCAAGTGAGTAACACTCACAGGTTTTTTTTTTCGTAATTCCAGGGTTCACAATAAACATCCTGAATTTACACTAAACAGAAATTTCAGACTTGAATTGCAGAAAATGAAGACTGTTTAATTTTTCTAATCTTAAGAGAGCATACATATATTTACATACTAAATGTACTAATAAATAGAGACAATTGAGTTGATTGGTTATTAGTATTCTAGTGGTAACTTCATTTTGAATTCATTGCTATATACATGTATTTTGACAGCATTTGCAAATTTTGGAGAGAGATTTGCTGGCAGAGGAAACCACAATCCCTGTGTATTTCGCTCTTGAAACAGAAGAACTGTCTTCTATCTATGAAGAAATTCACAGAGGAAATGCAGGGGATCAAGCTTCAACTGCTATTGAAGGTATAGAGAGTCTAAGTTAATGTACACCCATTTATTTTTGTTAGTGTAATGTCTATGAAACTGTTGACCTGATTATTTTAGCTCTGATGAGTGGAGCCACAGCCAATGGTTTCCAGATGGTTGTAGCAGGATCCCAAGCCAAGAGTCTTGCTGACTTCCAAATCACAAATATTCAGGTAAGTTTAGTTAGAAAAAGGTAAAACAGATAGGTATAGCAACTTGTTCCATAGCAGCTTTCAATAAATCAAGCATTCAGTTTAACAAAAATAAACATTACAATTTCTCTGTCAGTTTGTTTGCTGTGCTGAACCTTTAATAAAGGTTACTGTATAGTTAGCTATGAATGTATATCAAATAATTTTTAGCTAATCTGTGTTCCATCTTGCAGGGTCACTTGTCAGGCTATGGCATTGAGGAACAACTACCCACTGTGGCTGTAGTAGCCCACTACGACTCCTTTGGAATCGCTCCGGTATGTTGGTCGTCAGAACATTGAAAATCAATATTTAGTCATTAGACACTGAAACCGATTCATATTCTTCAAAAGCAAATTCACAAAGATGATTTTATTTGAATTTAAGAAAAAAAATTAAAAGCATTGGGGAATTCATACTTTAGATACATGTATGTAATTGGTAAGAGGACTGTCATTGACCTGTTATGATTACAGAGCCTGTCTACTGGTGCTGATGCCAATGGAAGTGGAGTCATAGCTCTGCTGGAACTCGCTCGCTTGTTTTCCAAACTCTACACAAACTCCAGGACACATGCCAAGTATTAACTATAATTTATCATAATATAATTTCTTCTTGGACAGTAGGACTCTAACTTCAATATTTTAATTAAGATGTATTTTCTTTTGAAAATCTTTTTCACATTTTCTTCATTTTACGAACAGATTTAATTTGGTCTTCTTGCTGTCTGGGGGAGGCAAATTTAACTATCAAGGAACAAAGAGGTGGATTGAGGACAACCTAGACTCTCAAGGTGAGAGCAAGTTGTTTTTTTTTTTTTTTTATAAAAAAAGAATATTTTACAGCATCATGTTATACTGTGTAAACCATTGGAACGTTTTTAGCTATGAGAGCCACTGGTTCCCAGATGGTTGTAGCATATTGTATTGCGGATATGTACAGATTTAAGAATGAAAACTAACCAAAATGCTTTTTTGGCAGATTCCAACTTGCTGTCAGATGTGGCTTACGTCCTGTGTCTAGACGGGATAGGTAAATCAGACGAGATGTACCTTCATGTCTCCAAACCTCCCAAAGAAGACTCACCTGGCCATCACTTCCTACAGGTATTTTTGTGTTCTAGAAAATCTATATCACAGAGTAATGAATGTTTATTGACGGTTCCTGTCCTCATACTTCATAAATTGCTTGCAATAGTTTTTAATTCATTGATTTATTTAGTGTGTAGAAATGTTTGAAGATAAATAATTGGTTAATTATACGTTGAGATATGAAGAAAGCACTTGACATAAAAAGTTAAAAATATTGTATTAGTAACTTATTACAGAGATTGTGATTTGGGTTTTTTGTAGAATCTGCAAAATGTGCTCAAGTCATTCTATCCTGGTGTCAAATTTGAAATGGTGCACAAAAAGATCAACTTGGCTGATGACTTCTTGGCATGGGAACATGAGAGATTTAGCATCAAACGCCTGCCTGCATTCACTATCTCTCACTTTAACTCACACAAGGACCCAGATAGAAGTACAATTTTAGACCAGAGGTATGGTATAACTTGAATGATAAAGATTTTGGCTAACTATGAGCCAGTTTTTATGAGCATGGTTCAAATATTTACATGTATTGCCGAAGTATTGCTCAGTTATAAAAATTATGACTATGTTAATACTTACAATAATGACAAATTTTCTTTGCAATAATAGGGAAAGTGTTGATGTGGGAAAGCTGAGCAGAAATATTGAAATTGTTGCTGAAGCACTAGCTAGATATGTGTACAATGTCAGTAGTCATGGAAACCTGCAGCTATTCTCAGGAGGACTGGTAAGAGGTTTTACACTTTACTCTGCCTTAACATTCTGACATCCATATACCAAAACCACAATGGTTTCGAAAAGGTCATTGTAATGGCCTTACAAAATGATGATTTTTTTTTTTCAAAGTACATTGCAAGATAGAAATTGATTTCTTTAAGTGAGGGGGTTATATGAAGGAAGTGCTGAGTGACAAGTGGGATAATGAAAACTAACTTTCATTAGCAACGACTCTGTTTTGTGGTTTACTGGAGAAAACCTGGTTCACGACTACTAAATTTGGCTATCAAGTCTTATCCATGTTGTCATCTATCGGTACATCTGTTTAGCTAAGACTGATTTGTGGTTAGTTACAACAAGGCTCTCACGAACCTCATGAAAAAAATTTCTTACACAAGAATCAAAGTTGGTTTACAATAATTAGCATCCTTTTGCACATCTTCGCTAGCCAAGGGTTTTCGGTCCACTCTGCTCCCCATAAACCCTTGGCGGATTTCATTACGAAAACTCGGTGACAGGCTCTGTTTTATGATTGGCTGCAGCCGCGAGTAGCTGATCCAATCGCAGTGCTTGTAAATATAAACTTTAAAAGAAAACATATGTGTGATCTTTGGTAAAACATTCGGTGCTTTTAACCAGTTGAGACACACAGTGCCTCCCCAACGATGGTCTAACCAGATCGCTTTAAAAACATATATATTTTACTGGGATTGACCATAGTTCTACAAACTTGCCAAGGCTCGCGTGATAGCATGGGAAGCAAACATGGCAAATATCCCGTTAGTATATACACGTACGTTCCTGCTTATGGTTATTGCTTTTAAAGGTTCAGTGAGCTCTGTTTTATTTAAATTCTTTGGTCCGCAATATTCACGACAACGATACCTGATTTTATGGCATGAAAGCTCTCATATAAATCGGCGACTTTTTCACTCCCGGTACAGGTCCTTACAAAACACTATGAATAAAACATTCCGTGCTTTCCCTAGGTTATAACTTAATTCGTATTTAATAGCATCGCTAATTATGTTCCGATATTCCGTAGTCAACATGTTTTCAAGTTGTTTTAATGCCGTATTGTATATATAACCTGTTGTTAAATTCGATTAAAATGTAAATATGCAAGGGGCGCAACTCAAGTTGCTCGCTTGATAGCGCCACCACATCAGCGAGTTTTCGTAATGAAATCCGCCAAGGGTTTATGGGGAGCAAAGTGGACCGAAAACCCTTGGCTAGCGAAGATGCCTTTTGCATCACAATGGTAATACCTTGATGATTTTCTATCATTCATCCTGTTGACATATCGGTACTTAAACTAGAGTCTAAACATTGGACTTAAAATCTGTCAATTGTAAGTTATGCTATTTTAAGTGGAAAGAACTAACTGGTCAAATTTCACCAGTAGGAGTGTGAAATCTACAATAATACTTGTTTTAGCGTTGGTGTTGAGGTTGTATTTTGTTCGATATAAAATTACAACATTAACATTGTGTTTTTTGTGCAGGGAGTCCAGCAGGATTTGGTGGAAGCCTGGCTGGGCCAGCTCACATCTCAGCCTCGCGCCACCCAGCTACTGCCCAAGGACCACAGTCTCCATAGCAACCTGGAGGAGGCCATGAGTCGCTACCTCAAAGACGTCAAGAGAACAACATTCAAAGCAGACAAGAGGTTTGTGGGGTCGACTAAATGAGTTCAGTTTCTGTGCATATGTCTTTCATGTTTTACTTGTAGTCCTTTAAGTTCTTAATTAATTGTTGGATGATGGATAGGATTTATACATCAAGTTTTGTTTGTTCACTTTGCTTCTATATACATTCAGTATCTGTAACAGTTTTATAGGAAACATAAAAAATAATCATCCTGTATGCAAAACTAAATTACTTAATGGTATAACAGTAGATTTTGAAAGGTTAATATTGAAATTTATTACATTAAAGTTGGATTATTCTTAATTTAATAATTATGATAACCAAATCTAGTTTATTGAGATAAAGACATTGAATTTATATTTTTTTTTGGCAGAGATCCAGAATTTCAGTTCTATGATGGTGCAACATACACAATGAGTGCTTACAAGTAAGTATGAATTCTGTCTCATCCTAGGGGAAACAGCCTCATATTGATAAAACTCTATGCTTCATTAACAAATTAGATGAGGGGTCATTTTATCAGGACCAGTATATGCTCATACTCTTTAATAAAATTAAGGTTTTTACAATCCATCTTTAAATATATGAGAGAAAAATTTTTAAAAATGTTTTTAAAATTATTTTCTGTACTGTACACTTTGGATTGACATGCTCGTCCCTTGTACCAGTATATTGAACTCAAATTAATTTTATGAAGAGTAAAATGAAATCCTTGTATTGAATGTGTTGTAATTAGATAAGTATATGATCAAATGCAAGTTAGGTCTTATGACTTCGTTCTCTGTTGCAGTGTAAAACCTGCCATATTTGACTTGTTCCTAGCTGTAGCTATCGTAGGATATTTAGCTGTTGTCTACCTTGCTGTGCAGGTATGTAAATTCATTTCAATTTCTGGTCTACTGGTAAATGGTTAGATGTGATTACAGCAGATTGAAAACTTTTTGTGATAAACTGCCAGAAATGTCTTTAATTGTACTTAAGATTATCACATTAGCTGTTCTGCCCCAATAAAAGTCGGACTCACAAGTGTCGGTGAAATCAGTTTATTTGGGAGACAGATAACCGTCTCAGACGACGGTAAAAAGCTGTAACAAAAAAAAATGTAACAATCAATGACTGGTACAGGTTTCCATACAAAAAATATTAGGACAGAGTTTGCAATTAGATTATGAAACCTTACACATATGATTTAAACAGTTGAATTCAGTCTATTCATATGATAAACAGCAAGTTAAAGTAAATTAATCAACTGCAACTCGAAATTAAATGACCAGAAATATGATGGACAAAATGGCGCCCCATACACCGAGCACATGGTAAACATAAAATACAAGATTTCAAGAATATGCATCGTTTAGCATTACTGACATGAAACATACAGATAATTCACATAAAAATATGTTGAAATAACCTAGTTTACAAATGTCAAAAGACTTACACTGTGGATTACAAGCCTCGATACAGAGAATCAGAGTTGTGCATACATCGAGTATGGCGCGGTTTTCCAACATAAAAAATTAAGTCGTACGACAAATCTTTCGTAACAAAAAATAAAATGTACACGAAACATGACACTCCCCGTCTGATATATAAAATTATATCACACAAGATTTGAATACAATTTAGTACAGAAAACATTCAGTTCTCCAATAATAAAATGAGTTCCGTCACTGGTCTGACGTAAGAGGTGGTCTTGCCGTCCTTGCTGACACGTACTTCAACCTTGCGAACCAAGTTGTCCTTGCCAGGAAACGTTGCAGTAATGCGTCCAAGCGGCCAGTTGTTGCGATGGGTTTCGACATCCTTTAACAACACTATGTCACCAACACTAATGTTACGTTGACCATGATGCCACTTCTTACGCGCTTGCAAGGTATGCAGGTATTCCTTCTTCCATTTGTCCCAGAACATCTTGGCGAGGTGCTGTACTCTCTTCCACTGTACCTTGAAGAGGTCCTTAGCAGTTGTGTCGCATACAGCTTCGGTCGGTACATCCGTCTTCTGAGTAAGCAAAATGCTTGGGGTAAGGACAAAAGGCGAGTCTGGATCTGACGAAACGGCGGTAAGTGGGCGAGAATTTATGATCGCACTTGCCTCGGCCAGAAAGGTGGTAAGTACCTCGTGCGTAAGACCCTGTGCTGAATGATCCTTCAACATGTTGTCCAATATGCGCCGTGTCAACCCTATCATGCGCTCCCAAGCTCCACCCATATGGGATGCATGGGGCGGGTTGAAAATCCAGGTTGTTCCCCGAGAGTGCAGGAAATCCTTGACCTGACGATCTTCCACGTTGATTGCGTCGATCTGTAGAGGGTCGGTAGCGCCAACAAAGTTGGTTCCTCTGTCGGAACGGTACTCCTTTGCCTGTCCTCGTATGGCTGTAAAGCGCTTCAGGGCGTTGATGAAGGATGATGCGGACATCTCCTCTACTACCTCGACATGGACTGCGCGTGTCACCAGACATGTGAACAGTGCTGCCCATCGTTTGCCGTTGGCTGGAACTCCCCGAGTGCGACGAGTCACGACGTCCCAGGGCCCAAAGATATCTACTCCCACCGAAGTGAACGGTGGCTCTCCTGGCAGTATGCGGTCTGTAGGCAAGTCAGACATCTTCTGGGTTGCGAAGCTCCCACGTTGTCGCCGACAAGTAACACACTTGTGAATGAGGGACGAAACAAGGCGCTTGCAGCCGGTGACCCAGAACCCACAGGACCTGACCTTTCCCTCCGTAAAGTGGCGCCCTTGGTGTTGCACCAGTTGATGGTACTTGCGTACAAGTAAGGTCGCAATGTGATGCTTCCCCGGTATCAGTATAGGGTTCTTGCAGACAGTCGCATCGTTGAGATGTCTTAAGCGTCCACCAACTCTAACAATACCATCGTCGTCGAGGAACGGACTCAATGCAAGAATGCTGCTATTCTTCGGCAATGGTTGTTTGGACCTCAGACAGTAAATCTCCTCACAATAGACTTCTCTTTGCACTGTCTTGATAATGTAGTTTTCTGCTCTTTGAGAGTAGTCTATGGACTTCGGTAAAATCTGTGATTTACCTCCCTTTCTGCTTATGATGAATCGCTGGAGCAGGGCGATACCCTCGACCAATCTGTCCCAGCTGGAAAATCTCTCATATCTCTGAGTTCCAAGCATAGGTTCACACTCAGTCTTCAAACATACAGGTCTGACTTCTCTGTCTGACAGAGGTTCCTGTAGGGGAAACCCTTCTGCCTTGGTTTCGTCGTCAATGCGCTGCAGGTGAGTAGTTCCTCTAAGCCAAGCACACTCTCCAATGTCCTTAGGAACTACGCCTCTAGTGCCCTCGTCAGCAGGGTTGAGGTGTGTCGGCACAAAGTTCCACTGCGACGGCTCACTAAGGCTCCTGATTTTCTCGACCCTGTTGGAGACGTAAATAAAAAATCGTCTCTTATCATTGTGGATATACCCCAATACCACACGACTGTCGGAAAAATACTTCACCGAGTCGAACATTATGTCCATGTGATCCATGACTATCTGCGATATCTCAATGGCTAGAACAGCTGCACAAAGCTCTAAACGGGGTATGGTATGGCCTGATACTGGTGCCACTTTAGACTTCCCTAGTAGAAATCCAGTCATCGCAGAGCCATCTTCGTAGTACACCTTCATGTAAGAAACGGCAGCTATGGCTTTCTCTGACGCGTCCGCATATGTCCACAGTTCCTTTCTTACTGCCTTGCTAAGATGTACCACGGTTGTTCTGGGTATGTGGATCTTCTCCAACTCCTTCAGAGATGAACTCCACTCTTCCCAGCTTGCCAGAATATGGTCCGGCAGCGGCTCATCCCAGTCTGAGGTACAGGTCACTACGTCTCTAAGAATGAGTTTCCCGCTGATGATAACAGGTGAGAGAAAGCCTAATGGATCGAAGAGGCTGTTCACTGTCGACAGTACACCTCTGCGTGTTGTGGGCTTGTCATCAGTAGAGATGCGGAACTCGAACATATCACTCGACAAGTTCCATCGCATACCAAGACTCCGTTGCACGAGCTGGTCCTCATCAAGGTTCAGGTCGTAGATGTCCTGTGCTAAGTCTCGTGGCTCAAACGCCTTCATGACATCCGCGCTGTTTGATGCGAACTTGTGGAGCCTTAGGTTCCCGTATTGCTTCAATGCGTCCTGGGTTCTGCACATCAGGTCTACTGCTTCTTG
The DNA here is from genome assembly GCF_025612915.1 of Magallana angulata. NCBI lineage: Eukaryota > Metazoa > Mollusca > Bivalvia > Ostreida > Ostreidae > Magallana > Magallana angulata. The sequence goes on from NC_069113.1 coordinate 11,423,192, forward strand.
GCTTGTTGAGCATGATGTCAGACCATCATCAACGTAGAAGTTCCTCTTGATGAACTCCTTGACATCAGGTCCATGGCTTTCCTCAGATAGTTCTGAGATCTTCCTGAGGCCCAGTGTCGCTATGGCCGGAGAAGGACTATTACCAAAAACGTGGACCTTCATTCGGAATTCTGTTAGTTCCGTTCCGATCTCGTTGTCCTTGTACCAAAGGAAGCTGAGAAAGTCTCTGTGCTCTTCTCTGACGGTGAAGCAGTGAAACATGTGCTGCACGTCTGCTACGACAGCAATCATCTCCTTCCTGAAACGAAGCAACACTCCAAGCAAGCTGTTGGTGAGGTTCGGGCCAGACAGCAGTTGGTCGTTCAAAGAGGTTCCCTTGAACTTCGCAGAGGAATCAAATACGCCCCGGATCTGGTGAGGTTTCTGAGGGTGGTAGACCCCGAAGAGAGGAAGAAACCACTGCTCCTGCGTTGACTTGGAAGTGGGTGCTTTCTCAGCATGATCGTTGTCGAACAGCTTTGTCATAAAGGTCGCAAAGTGTTCCTTCTTTACTGGATCTCTCTTGAGACTTGCGTCCAAGGCTCGTGCACGTCTCAATGCAACCTCATAGTTGTTTGGTAGTCGTAATCTTGGTTGGCGGAAGGGTAGGGGAGCTACCCACTTTCCATCCTCACCTATCAATAGTTCTTTGTTCATGATGTCCATAAACATCCTATCTTCCACTGATGATCCCACTTTGTTATCATCTGGTGTGCGTCTGAATAAGTGTTCATCAGATGAAGTGTCAGATACCCGTAATCTGTTTGTCACATCTCTGGTTGGAAGCTTCTCTCTCACGGATAAGTACTGGGCACATGGTTCAAGAATAGTTCCACGTCCGCTGTCCGTGATGAAGGTCTTGTACACATTCGCAGCTCTTGGTCTGTGTTGTCCAGACAAGCATGTGTCGCCGATGATCGTCCAACCAAGGGGTGACCTCTGTGCAAATGGTTCGTGGTCACGTCCTATGCGCTGCTCAAGAACATGGTGGACTTGAGGAAGGTCTCTTCCTATCAGCAACAGAATTTTTCTTGAAGCGTCAATGGGTAGGATGTCGCCGGCTATATCCCGCATGTGCTTGTGCTGAAGAGCAACGTCAGGTGTAGGGATCTCTTGGTAGTTGTTCGGTATTTCATCACACTCTAACGTGCACGGCAAGGGTAGTCTGGTCTCACCCCTGGCTGATTCAATATAGAGTCCTGAGGCAGTTCTCCCGAAGGTTGTCACTTGTCCAGAACATGACGTCATCAGGTAAGGTATTGTCTCTGTATTGATGTTCAGCAAGTCAAACAATTCCTTCTTAGCCAAGGTCTTGTTACTCTGGTCGTCAAGCATAGCATACAGAGAGACAGCTCTTCCATCATAGGTGACAGTCGCGGGAACAATTCTTGCACAAGATTTTCCCTTAAATTCCTTCCCTACTTCTGTGCAGTTGCTGTTTATGGTTGTGACGTGCTGTTCTTTTGTTACTTGCTGACGCCTAGGAGCCTCCTCCCCGCCATGAACTGATGAGGCCCTTCCAGTGGTAGGAGCTGGTGACGAATCAACATGGAGAGACGTAGTGTGGAACTCACTTCCGCATTCCTTGCACATGATGGCCTCTTTACAGTCTTGTTTCCTATGACTTGCGGAACAACACCGAAAACAGAGTCTGTGTTCACGGAGCAACTTCATACGTTCTTCAATAGGCTTGGCCTTAAACACTCGACAGTTATTGACACTGTGTTTAACACCCGGACCGGTGTGAATTATACACACATCAAGCTTCGGCTCGCTCAGATTTCCGGATCCTGTTGGTTGATACACTGTGGTTTTCTTCGTGTTCACTCTTCCCCTTGGAACGTTCATAGGCTGCTTTTCGTTGTGGTTAGCGTCAGTGTGATACGCAAAACTTGGGTCGTTTTTCACTCTGCTCATCTCCTTCATGAAGTCAACAAACACACCAAAGGGTGGAAACACAGTCTGATGTTCAAGCTTGTACTTCATGGCTCTGTTGGTCCATTTCTCCTGCAGGCCATACGGAAGTTTTGAAATGATGGGTCTAATCCCTGAGGATGAGTCTAGATAGGCCAACATTGCACTGTACTTCGGATCCTCCTTCAAAAACTTCATCTCCATAAGAATGTCTGACAGATCGTAAAGTTTTTGATGATCTCTGTTGCCAAGCTTTGGGAAACTCAACAGTTTGGCTCTTACGGATGCTTCCACATGTTCTGGTGCACCATAGCGCTCATCCAACCTTTCCCAAAGTCTTCTTAGTCCTCTTGAGATGTCGAAGATGTTGGATGTCCTCATGCTTGTTGCGTGCTTCTTAGATTCCGGACCTAAGTACTTGATAAGAAGGTCCATCTGCTCGGAGTCCAAGACTTGAAGCTCATTCACTACACACATAAAGCTGTGTTTCCAGGCACTGTATGATTCTGGTCTATCGTCAAAGTGAGTAAGTCTGGAGAATAGCAAGTCCTTCCTCAGGAGGAATCGGGTAACATCAGTTACTTGTGGTCCCTGATCAGTCACAAGTGGTGATAAGGGGTGTGAGGCAGCCACATACGGTTGTGCGACAGGCACGTGAGGGTGTGCGGTAGGCACGTGAGGGTGTGCGGCAGGCACATGAGGCTGCGCGGCAGGCATGGATGGCTGTGCGGCAGGCACGTGAGGTTGTGCGGCAGGCACGTGAGGTTGTGCGGCAGGCACGTGAGGTTGTGCGGCAGGCACGTAAGGTTGTGCGGCAGGCACGTGAGGTTGTGCGGCAGGCATGTGAGGTTGTGCAGCAGGCACGTAAGGCTGTGCGGCAGGCACATGAGGCTGTGCGGCAGGGCGGCAGGCACGTGAGGTTGTGCGGCAGGCACGTAAGGTTGTGCGGCAGGCACATAAGGCTGTGCAGTAGGCACGTACGGTTGTGCGACAGGCACGGACGGCTGTGTGTCAGGAACCAAAGGCTGTGCTGCAGGTACATAGGGTTGTGCATCCGGGTCAAGTTGAGTCGGATCGGAAGTACCGGTCAGTAGTCCTGGCGATGCAGAAGGTTGACGTGGAGTGGATTGATCCTGTCCTGGTTTAAAGTTGCTGACTTCGCCTAAGGAACTCGTTCGTCTCTTCATAGGTGACATCTGTATCATGGTCGATTCAAAGGCTTGACAATCAGCTTCAGCTTCTGCAGCCTCTCTCTCGAGATGTAGCATTTCCATTGCAGCATCGAGTTCCACTCGTTGTTTCCTGAGCTCCAATTCTCTGGCGGTGTATGCCATCCTAGCCTTTGCTCGGCTTACATCAGCCCTCTTCTTCGCTAAGATGTCGGCAAAGGAGTCCTCATCCTGATAGTACTCTTCCTGATACTCCTCTTCATCTTGTGTGACGTACTGCCTCTTGCCATCAGTCGTCTGTGATTCCCGGGCATCCTCTGTAGGGTCAGGAGTGACCTGGGTGCCCTCTGTTGAGTCGGGAGTGATCTGCTCTGCTGAGGTAGACATCCTAGTCTTTTTACTGTTCTGCCCCAATAAAAGTCGGACTCACAAGTGTCGGTGAAATCAGTTTATTTGGGAGACAGATAACCGTCTCAGACGACGGTAAAAAGCTGTAACAAAAAAAAATGTAACAATCAATGACTGGTACAGGTTTCCATACAAAAAATATTAGGACAGAGTTTGCAATTAGATTATGAAACCTTACACATATGATTTAAACAGTTGAATTCAGTCTATTCATATGATAAACAGCAAGTTAAAGTAAATTAATCAACTGCAACTCGAAATTAAATGACCAGAAATATGATGGACAAAATGGCGCCCCATACACCGAGCACATGGTAAACATAAAATACAAGATTTCAAGAATATGCATCGTTTAGCATTACTGACATGAAACATACAGATAATTCACATAAAAATATGTTGAAATAACCTAGTTTACAAATGTCAAAAGACTTACACTGTGGATTACAAGCCTCGATACAGAGAATCAGAGTTGTGCATACATCGAGTATGGCGCGGTTTTCCAACATAAAAAATTAAGTCGTACGACAAATCTTTCGTAACAAAAAATAAAATGTACACGAAACATGACATTAGCCCTGAGTGTGAAAAAAAAATCCAATAACCTGTATGTGGAATTTTTTACCAGGATGCATTGTTTTGGGTTTGTCTTTGAATGAAATTTTGTTTAGGAGTCATTTCAACTACTCTTTCATGATACATTGTTAAGATAAATTATATCTCTGAAGTAGAATAAATTGTTAACAAGAACATCTGAAAACAGGATCCAATTCATAAATTTTGGACTTATATTTAGTTGAAGATGCTTTTACTGAGTACAGTATTTTTCTGTGTACTGATTATTACCCATTTGTTTTTCCAGAATTTCCACTTCTTGTACAGTGCTATGCAGAAATTGTCAAGTCCGAAAAAACTCAAAGTGCAATGAACAGTATGTCAGTTAACTTAATCTATTGTATTATAATGATCAAAATCTTTGGACGATGGACACCTGGAATCTTTGATGAGCGACGTGTTGTTGTAGATGGCCTCATTGGTCTTTGTGTATGTTTTCCGAGAGAAATCCTGATCTCCGACACCAAGCGGTGTCAATCACCTCACAGAACCGCGACCTCTAGCCTGTAGTTTATATTGTGATAATGATGATGAACAATCCAAAGATGTCTTTTTTTCTACATCCAAAATAAACACACTTTTGTACTTGTGTTCTTGATTCTAGTTTTTATTTAGATGTACTAAGAGGCATTGAGACTTTTGACTGTTATAGGCAAATGTTATTTTTTGCATTTTCATAGTTAAGAAATATTTTAATAGACCCTCTTGTAGTTGCATCGAAGATGTAGAAAATCACAAACATGTTTTAAAGAAGCATGAAAAAATGTTTAATTATTAAAAAGGCATATTATGGCTTGACTCAAATACACGTCTTGCAACAAGCTACCAGTCTCTACAATTACATAAACAATTGATGATATATCAACATAAAGTGAAGATATTTGTGTTGATCACCCCTCAGATATCAGCATAACATTTTGATGTAAGGTATTTTAGATATGCTTTAAATTTTAAACTAAGTACTTAGGTTGGGCCTTGTTGGCCAATTCACTATGCTGTAGACTTTGTTAGAAGAAGCACTAATATAGATAGATTGATAAGGAATTCACAATAAGTCAATTATGTGAACTAGTATTTCAAAATAGGTTGCTGAGCATTGCTGGGGAAGGGACGACAACAAGACGGCTTACACATCTTAAACTTCTCTCAGCTCACGTAAAATTCATACAGAAATTAGCACTTCACTAGCTAAAACTAAAAATCGCCCTCATGCAGAGTCCACCAGAGGTATTGAATTAATCATGCAAAAACTACTAGCACGTGAAACCAATCCAGAATTAATCCGATGATTCCATACAGTGTACAATATCATACTTGGTCGGGCTGGTTTGAACTGTCCCACGTGATCGGGTTACTTCGGTTCTGAGGCGGAGCGCTCTTACACCGACGTCCCGGCCAGGTGTCTGATGCTGACATCACCAATGTGTTGGGGCGCCTTTTCAGATTCAGTTTTTGAATGGTCATCGCCTCTGACACCCATTCTGGGTGAATGACATAATAATCATTTTTCGGAGCCGTCGGAGAAAACACCCCTCCATCGTAGGCGTGCGCTGACTGGGGTCGGCTGGCTGTCGGTTTTCCCGCCGCCGGGAGGGATTCTACACGTGACTGGCTCAGTTGATGCAGTTTTGCATACTGATTTAGGTAGGATGCAGAAGGGAAGCTATGGCTCATCCATGTCGACCTGTTTCTACGCTGGAAGTTGATTTGTTTCGGGGATTCCCCCATTGAGATTGTTACCCTGGCTAACTCAACTGGCGTAGGTCTCCGGAGTATTCTGAAAAAAAAGCAAGAGAACCACAACTGTATTGGTTACTTGTTGAAAGGTTACAATGTATGATCCAATGTATGACCTGCAAATATTCTAATATTGTATTGTTAGAGTTTGCTAAATATATAGTACTTGGCCATTTTGAGATGTACATGTACACAAATCAAACAATATTAAGTTTTCATCTTGATGACTCATCATTATCAAGGTTACCTCTCCTCAGTATTGGCCACCTCTACCTCGCGGATGACGTCAACGGCCGTTTTGGGCCGCACCTGAGAGGAAGCCGAGCTTGCCCTCAGTTTGCTCGGCACCACGGGCGCGTGCCACCGCCTCCTGTAAGCAGACCGAAGCTGCCTCTGCCTCGTCTCGGCTTTCTCCTTGTCCCTGTGGAGCTTGTAGGACTTTAGGGCCTTCGTCATGATGTAATTGTGTTCGTTATCTACATCTAAACCAAGAGCAAGAAAAAGCTTACCTTAATTTTCCTGAAATCAACAAGTTTCTTTTCTCGTTTTTCTACCGAATTTTCATGGTGCAAGCATCTGTCGCCATCTTGACATTCATGCAGATGAGAAATCGATATTGGAATAATTACCAATAGCATTACCAACAGAGCCAGACAGAGAATTTGTAACGAGGGGGATGATTATAATACTGTATGGTTCAGATCTCAAAGAGATCGACGTTATGTATTGTCATGAAAAGATGAATCAATTGATAGTTTGAAATTCAGGAAATACTTAGCATGATTACGTGCGTAAGTTTTTCACGTACCGTAGATTTTGGCGCAGGGTACTTTAACTGAAGCCGCGCGGATTTCCTCTTTTGCCTACAAATAGATAGCCAAACAATAGAGACGAGAAACACCTCGATAATTCAAATAAATAAGATATCAAAGGCCTCTCTCGTCTCATAATGGTAAACGATGCACTATTCAGAGAAACCTCTGAATAAAACACTTCATTTCTTTTCATAGTTAGCATGATAAGTCTTATGAATAAACGTTTTTTGAACTTTCGGATAAGTTAAAACCCCAAATTTTGCAGAGATAACGTTCATGTTGCAAAACACATATGAAAGGTAAACGTTGATTATTTAATTGTCTGTGTCCCTGATAAAGTCCTCACATTTTGACGTCGACTAGATTTATCCCTGCGACGTACGGTTTTCAAAGTTTGACCAAAAATCAAAGTCGTTGTTGGTCTGTTATTATAATAAAACATTACTATACAGAAAAAAACAAGTATTAATGACATTTATGAAATAAGCATAAAGGTAAATCATTCGTTTTAAATATTTTCTACAGAGCAGAATCTGCAATGCTACAGAACATCTTCATTGTGTTCCGAATCCAGTGTGTTTTCAAACATTCCACGAAATCTTTAATTTTCACTCTTAAATTTCCGGAGCACTGTTTGCGAAAACCCTTTCTGTTATTTTATTTTTACAGATGTTCATTGTAGGACAAACTTTTGATTCCTGGAGTTCAGATATTAATGTACAATCCGTGCTAGGTTCCTTCTACTTATCCTCCATCCTTCTAGAATATACTTCACTTACCATTTCCAAAGAAATCAGACTCACGTAGTAAAGAACTTTTCGTATCTTGTACCATGCACGTGCAGCTTACCGATTTTATCTCATGCGATTTGGTGATCTCATCGTTCCAAGTTTGGTATTTTTTACGACACAGAAGCGGGGGAAACGATAACATTTTGTTGGAAATTTATGATCCCAAGCTCTGTACTCCGGGTATATGTCCGTGCGACATGCCGGCTTCATTCGGCCCAGTTCTATTGATTGGGAACCGTTCGCATGATAAGGCAAGGTTTCTCTCCAATTTGAATCTTTTGTTCCCAATCCAGGGAGACAATCAAGTTGTGATATCGTCGTCTTAAGCCAGTGCCTAAAACGGATTTAGCATTTCATTTATGTTTGAAGAGTAGGAACTTCCTAAAGTGTGGCGTCGACGATCAGCATTGATTCGATCCAAATCCAATCTTCAATCGGACACGATCCTTATAAACACCTCAAAATTTAATGGATTTGCGCATAAATTAACTTTTCAACCAAACCTATAGATATGTGCTTATTCTACGACCCCGACTTGGAACAGCCCACTAACCTTCATCTTGTGTGTTTCTGCCTGGTTACATTCTGCAGACTGCACCTCAAACTTAACACTTTTACTTCTTCATTAGCATTCCTTGATCAGTCTTTGACTTCATCAATATTGTTTTACAAATGATCCGTGCATTTAAAATTCTTTTGTCCTAGAGGTGAAATGGTGCCAATTTTGGGACATGCAGTGTGATTTGAGTTGTTTTATTTGAACAAAGTTTAATTATCTAAGTACACGTTTTGAATGGCCTTCTTCTCATGCACGTCTTGCCTCCCCCCTCCACCCAGCCTCCCACCGAATAACCTTGTATTGAACAAACATTCAAAACGTATATTTTAAAGGGAAAAAATCAATGAAAATTTTTTCGATAATTAATTATTCTTTGACAATTCATTAGTCTTTCACACACTTAATTATGCTGTATAAATGTTTTGGAAACATTAGCATAACAAACATTGTGCCGTGTATAAACTTCACGGCGAGATGTGAAGACATTTGCGTTGTTCTAATGCTCAATTGTTACCGGGTGTTGATATATTGGGTTCAGTTATTCGTAGATTTAAAAGTCCCATTTGTCACTGCAGTGCACTGTTCTGCCTTGATTTGTGCATACACACAGTACCGAACTCGGCCTCGCAACCATTCCTTGCTCTGCGCTTGTGACAGCCCACTCCTTGGGAGAGCATTGCTGTACATATGGTTACTGTGTTGTTACAGGAGATAAAACATATAACCATTTCACAGGTAAATCTAATCAACTGCCATCATACAGATGAAAATTACCTGAAATGATGACAAATCGCATTCCACTGCATGCCAGAAACCAAAGCTTCTGTTGCCAAAATTTGAAACACAAATCCATATTATTCAATGTTAAGCAGGAGAAAAATTAATGCAAATAAATAATATTACCAAATTTTATTAAGTTGTAGATAGCTTACAGATTTCGGCATAGATGCAATTTTATAGGACGTAAGCGGCGAGACCTTTTGCAAAGCAACGAAAATGGACAAATGACGTCATGAAAACGACTAATTTGAACAATATAATTATAAATTACCAAACTTTTTAACGGAAACAATAAGATGGAATGACATACAGTATGAAAACACAAAACTTAAAGTACAACCTAGTATAACTTATACATGTAGATATTTAACACAAACCAAAATATTAAATATAAAACAAATAGCATTTTATAATGCTCTCTCTCTCTCTCTCTCTCTCTCTCTCTCTCTCTCTCTCTCTCTCTCTCTCTCTCTCTCTCTCTCTCTCTCTCCTGAGACCCTGGAAGAGTTCCCTTTCCTGAGTCGGAGTCTTTGAACGCTTTTCCAGGTAAGACCATGTACTGGAATTTCTCGGCGGTCTGTGTTTTCAACTTCTGAGCAGCACCGCACAATTCAAAACATTATCACAGATACGACAAATGTGTGACAGAGGATCAAAAAGTGTACCGGTATTTCATTAAATAATACTAGTAGTTGCTATTGTTATTCGCTGGTTTGAGGGTACTTTTTATAATACAGTCGTGATCAACTTCCATTACTATAGAACTGCCTCAGATCCTGTAAACATTATTGTTGGACAAAATAATCTTTTGCGAGTCGTTATTTTTCTCCTGCGAAATCTTCAACAAAATATATAATAAATATTCTTTTATAAAATCTACCGAGTTCGGAATTATTTATGCTCATGTTATATTTGTAATGTTTAATTACATGCATTTAAAAATGGCCAAAAGAAGTAATTTAATTTAAGACCTGGTAAGTATTTTATTCAAGTGTGTAAGAATACATTGAATAGGATCGAACAGCAGACGCCGTGCCTAGATACTAGTGTGTCCTCTTCCAAAAAATAAAAGTAAAGAAAAAAGACGTAATTTGAAAGTAAGGGGGAATTTTGTATGGAACTTATCTATGGTATCGAAGCATGATTACTTCGTTTTTCTTAGAAGTTAATGTTTTATATTATTGAAGATTTATCTGAGGAAAATCTTCTTCCAGCTGAGAGTCAACGAAACGACCGTTACGTTGGATTGGTATGTCTTCATTATCCGCATATTTTAGCCCAAGAGTGCATACAAGTATTTAAAACGATATTACTAATTTGTGAATAGGAATCATTATAAATAAATATAGAAACCCATTTTGCCTTAAATACTCAAATAGCATTGTTTGTATTTTTGAGAGGCAGCATATCTTTAAAAAACGATGGCTTACGCGACGCTGTGTTTACTCAGCTTTTTGAGAGCCGACAAGTTTACTGCATTGATTTACTCCTGCCATCCATGATTGCCCATCGAATTAATAGGTAGGCGAATATAATAGATAAGCAGAGCTATAAGCCCTGAATAGGACTAGGAGCTGTTCCATGTTTCCTGTGATCAATTAAGCCAAGAGGAGACACAACATGGATCTCCTCTCAGAATCATTGGCCTCGAGAGTTTGTAAAGGATTTTCCAGAGCGACGTTAAGTTTGCTCAATACACCTGTCAGCAACCGAGCACTCGCAATTCGTTGCTCTAGACTGCATAGCAACATCGAAATTTGTATTCAAGACATGGGATTGATTTACTTCAAAATAATTTACTACTGTTGTTTATGAAAGGGAAATTGTACAATGGTGCAACAGTGAAAAAAAAAACTAGACAACTTAATTAAATACATCTCGTCTCTGGTGGTGTCATTTGTTAAATGTCCTTGTATACATACAAAAGGTACATTGAGAGATTTTAGATTCTGACAGATTCAAATCTTCATGCACATTGAAAACAATGGCAATAAGATTAAACACTTGAGAAAAGATACTTTAAAATTGAATTACCCGGTTTTTTTAAGGGTAGAAATATAGGGTACCAAATAAAGTTGAAAGCGGATGTTGTGTTATAATTCAAATTCTTAACTAGGTTGGGAGGGGGCATGGCCAGTAAAATCAAATACAGTCCAGAATTATCTGATGTACAATTAATATATGAGCATTAAAAAGGATTAAGTTTGAAATCCTAAAGCTGAAAGAAAAACATTCTGCACGTGGATAACTTGGCAGGTGAAATGGATCCAAAGCAGTATATATAAGTTGTCACAAAATTATAAGTTCTTCTTGTACCAAACCCCCGTGTCTAATTTAATTGATTAACATTTTGATATTAACCCACATTTATTTCTTAATTTTTACCCTCCGTTAATCATTTTTCAAAATTTACGAGGTTAAATTATCCATATCACTTAATGGTACTTCAAAGGCGAAAATAAAACATTATTTTGCCGATATTTTCTCCCACTAAAGTGAGTTATCATTGTGTGAAATTAAAGATTTATGATTAAATCAAATTCCGTTCAGAATTTTGACTTGTCTTTGATGCTTTAAGGTGACTCATTAGAAACGGTGTCACATAACATTCGTCGATGTTCATTGCCCCACATTCTAAATGAGTGCTTAACAATCAGAGAAAAAACAAACCCATAATATAGATGCAAGAGGTACTACAAGAAGCGAGTGTGCCGTGAAATGGTTTTTTAAAAATCCAATTTAAACACTGACAATGGAAACTATGACGAGGACAGGGCTGTAGATTACAATGGAATGAGTGAGAGTGTTGTCAGGACCGCTGGGTCGAACTGAATCGATCCGATTCACTGTCTAACCAGTATTCTATATTCTGCTTTGGTATTTAAAAGTTTTTCTATTCGTAAGAAAACCAAAACCGCGGACAGTTTAAAATTCTTTTGATATTTATGTATTGACACAGGAAATTCGAAAATATATCAGTGAAAACGTATCATTAGGATTTTTCACCATTCCCTTGTTGTTGGATCCTGTGGTCTAGACCAAGTTTGGGTTTATTTGGACGAGGTTTCTTTTCCTGTTCTTTACCCTCGGAGAAGTTCCCATTGCAGCCATGCCGGAGAAAATGTGGAACACCCAGTATATGGAAGATTTCAACAAAAAGCGGACACGAACCAAAACTAAAAGTACCCCGTCAGAAACTCTACGAATCAGCTACACCCATCCCAAGAAGGTAAGAACAAGACTCGGCAACAACGGAGGCCACAGATCTAGTAATGCTACTCCTTTGAGATTAGTAAATTCATTAGTTTTATTGTATTATCCTAATCTGCTTATTAGATCCACTTCAAAAACAAGGTTTTTCCTTTTCATATGTAGGTTTGGAACTTTTCAACATGCATTTTTATTGGGTAAAACGTATGTACAAATGGCAAAATAAAACTTTTCGACAAGGGCAGTAAAATTAATGGAGAAGTGACGCTATTTTTTGAACTTTTAAAGTATGACTGAAGGATTTGTGATTTGCTATTGTTATGTTCTATATCTATATCTATATTTCCATTTTCCATTAACATTCCAAAAATTTCTGTATACTTTTCAATCAATGACTGTTTTGAAAAGCTTCTTGTAAAGAAGCTTATACAACCATCTTTCATTTAAAAGTGAGTTTATCCCTCTACTTACCCGTTTCCCTCTTTAAAAAAGAATCCATGCAAGAGTACGATAATTATAGATTAAGAATAGGCAGAGCATACATAGGGGATGAATAATCCTGTCAAACATCAATACGGCTCGTTTTCATATTTGATCTAATGATTGGAAAAATCAATTTCATTTTTGAAAATTTAATAGTATGTTCATATTAGAAAACCATAAAGCAAACTCTCTCTCTCTCTCTCTCTCTCTCTCTCTCTCTCTCTCTCTCTCTCTCTCTCTCTCTCTCTCTCTCTCCAGGGGTTGATAGATCATGCGTTATCAGTGATTTTAAGGAGAGGATTACGTAGACACTTTCAATGTTTGCAAGCACACCCTTACATTTATTCCAGCACTTCATAAGTGCATTGTATTACTAATCCCAAGTTCTTACAAACTCTTAAACACATGTTTATTTTCGTGGCCAGTTTTTCCCCTGTGGATTCTTTTTTATCTTTTCCACGTCTCCCATGCAACCAATATATATATATATATATATATATATATATATATATATATATATATATATATATATATATATATATATATATATATATATATATTGATTATTTTAGATGTTTGTATGCAAAAACGAATCAAGATTTTACCCAATTAGCAGACCTTGTTTTGGATAATTACGGCCTCATTCTGTCTATCGAAACGCACGCGTTTTTGCATCATATAACTTGCATCAGAGTACGAATCGCTCAATTCATGGGAAACTCGTTATTAAACTCGGGGTAGCCATCAATAACGCAATCTTTCCGTAACGGTGGTACCCTATAGATGGTATCGTGTTGGAAATAATAGACCAGAGCATTTAATGGCCGTCATGGTATTACCCGATAATCATTCGTGTCATTGGGAAGCAATTTCGATTAATAAACAGGCAAACAAAAAGCTGAGACAAAACAGCGCCGGGGATGGAACCGGTAGCCTCTATACCCGTGAAATGACATCGAATTACCTTTGTTTGTTAATCTTTGTCCCATTGACTTACTCTGCCTTTGGGTATTTGAATTGGCCATTTAACTTTTTGAACATCTGTTTTGAAAGTGTAATTGTTAATCAACAGTGGGGAGAATCTCTAATCGGATTTCAATCCAAAATATCTGGCCATGGGTTTCAAGTGAACTACTTATATCTTTCTACAAGTATTTTTCTTTGCTATTGAACACTGACAAAATTTGGTATCAAAATAATATTCCAACTGTCAAAAGAAATGCATCTGACATGTACATAATCTGATACGATCTATACAGCTAGACAACAGGCAATGGCGTTATTAAGTATGCTAAAAGAACAATCAAAGTTAAAAATAAAAATAAACAACTTGCATCAACACTTTGAAAACATACAGTGTTTTCTATTCTTTACAAAATAAGAATTACAAGATTTCGAAGACTTTACACCACTTTATTTGCCAGTATTAGAGTTGCAGCTTTATATTGTATCCAATGAGACAAACTCTCTTTTTATCGCTACACACATGTGTCATGTTGTCATGCTGTAAATTTTGTATTTACTCCCACCCAGTAAATTCAAAATTTACAACATGACACATGTATCCGTGTTACAATCAGACCAGCATGCAGTGATGCATTTTCAAAGAAACGAAAACATACCATTAAATCCCAGGAAATTTTCTCCAGAATGCCACACACATTTATAATGGACCATTATTTAGAGTTCATTACACCACGTTTACTTATAAATATTTGCCGAAAGACATAAAAATGATTTTTTATTGACCGAAGTTGTTAAAAAAAATCGTGTAAATATGTAGAATGTGGGTGCCTTTTTAACCCCGCGAAGATATTTTGTTCTACAACTTAGTTCAAGACTTGCACTTGAATAATGCTTTGTTAGGCCCTTTTGTGAAAAGATCAATGTGACAAAACATAACACTATGTAAAGAACAGTAAAATAATATTGCCAATAAGCAGGTATGTTCTACTTTTGAGACTTTTTTGTGATATTCCAGATTGAATATCTTAAAGTCCGTTTGGGTTGTGACCGCCATGAAATAAATGAAGTTATTGAAAAATAAAAAAATAAAAAACTCACATACTCATAAAATCGTGTAAATATGTAGAATGTGGGTGCCTTTTTAACCCCGCGAAGATATTTTGTTCTACAACTTAGTTCAAGACTTGCACTTGAATAATGCTTTGTTAGGCCATTTTGTGAAAAGATCAATGTGACAAAACATTACACTATGTAAAGAACAGTAAAATAATATTGCCAATAAGCAGGTATGTTCTACTTTTGAGACTTTTTTGTGATATTCCAGATTGAATATCTTAAAGTCCGTTTGGGTTGTGACCGCCATGAAATAAATGAAGTTATTGAAAAAAAAAAAAAAAAAAAAAAAACTCACATACTCATAAAAGACATACAAATAGGCTTCTTTCAAAATCCCTTGTTCTTTGTATGCAACTATGCACAATTGATATGTGTCTACTTTTAACAAACAGACGAAAATCAATTAAGGTTTTCCAACTTTCAGGTACATGTACATGTACATTCATAATGTTATCTTTCTAAAAGCGTTGTCTTTATATTTCATTTGAAAGAAAATTAGCACGTATTTGAAATTGCTACATCATTTTTACGCGACTGAATTGAAATGGAAAAAGGTAAAAGCAGGAAAAATGGTCATCTTTGAAAAACGGTCTTCCTGCATGGTGGGATGGTGCTCAGTGATTTACAAAGGATGCCTAGGTTATCAAATAATCATACTTTTACATAGGATCAATATTTGAATATTCTTTAAAATTAAAAAAAAAAACAATATATTTTGATATATACAAATGATTCCGGGACCTAAGAGTTTTCGAACCTTACTGATGGAGGGGCAAACTTAAAGCATTATCTAGCTGTTTGTTAAAATTGTGTTAATTTTCAAAAAAAAAAAAGAAGAAAAAACAAACAAACAAAAACAACCAAACAAACAAAAATCCAAACAACTGAAACAAAATCCAAATAAAAACAAACAAACAAAATAAACATAAAAGAAATGGAAAAACAATCAACAACGGCTAAACAAAATAAAACCAAAAAAAAAAAATAATAATAATTGAGTATTTCCTGTATGTATTCAATCTCTCTTTTTTTCCATATATCCAGAGCATTTCGGACACACGTCGACCAAAGTCATCAGTGACGAACTCGTGGTACATAAAGAAAGCCCAGAAGAACCAAGAGGAGCGGGCGCGGTCTTGTGATGTGGACAGCCCCTTCATCGACAGCTTCAGTAACATGTTTAACGAGGGACACGCCCCCCTCAGTCCCTACAGTGGTACGGTATTTGAGAACTATGTTAACAGTAACCTACAGACGCCGTACCCCAGCCGCCAACACACACCGGCCCCACCCACAGATCTACAAAACTCCGGGGGTGACAAGATCTTTTTAGACAATAGTAAGAAAAAGGTTTACATTTAAAAAGATTGACTTCACAAATAAAATAATTAATTTTCGCGAAAAACCATGAGATGCGATATCGTATATAGAATTTTTCAATGACAATAAAAAATCAAATAAAAAGTTTGTAAATACTCTATCTTGATTAAGAATGCTGTTTAATCAATATTTTAAGAAAATATGCTGTAAAATAGATTGCAGTCCATTCTACAAAAGGCAAACTATTGTATAATTGCAGCCTGAAATTAGAATTCTTTACTGTGACGTGTGTATATAGTTCTTAATCAATGCTGAAACAATGTCTGCTTAGAGTATATAGATAGTTCTTAATCAATGCTGAAACAATATACGCTTAACTGAATCCGCAGGGGAAATATCAAAACAGTACCTGATAGAGTTATACGAAGCAGCCATGGCCAAAAAGAGAGAAGAGGAGGAAAAGATTGAAGAAGAAAAGACAGAAGAGGAGAAAAAAGAAGAAGATGGTAAATAGTTCTTTAGTTGCCGGCAAATCCAGTAAAAGCTTTAAGCGCGTAAAATTAAGAAAGAATCACTACCAACTCAATTAATCACATTCCACCCTCATCATCATCATCATCATCATCATCATTTTATCATCATCAGTTATACTACTACTTGCGACCAGTACGTATCACTATGTAAGGTATCAGGACAATGTCGACGGTTGACGTCACTAGTTTGTACCTATACAACCTTCCTTCAAGGTCTCCATCTGCACTCATATAAACAACGTAATTGTTATGGAGTTATCTTTTTGGTTTCAGTCTCAGTGCTTCCTAATCACGACAAATGATGCATGAACCATTGAACATAATGGGATTTCCCCCAATAACTCAGGCGATTTAGTGCAATTTAAACTTTTATGAATTTCATAATATCTTATTTACGACAAAACATCCTCTTTTAAAGGCTTACCAAAACAAATTATGAGCATTCAACATCCTTTGATTAATGTAGCGAACGAAATGAATGTACAATTAGTTATTTGTACGTTATGCTCTGTCTGTTACAATAAATCCTTTTTTAAGTTAGTTGAAATTTTGATTTGATTTGATGAAAAAACCCGACGCGAAGCGGAGGTTGACAATGGTTTTCTAGGGGTGTCAATTTCAACTGTTATCCTCCCAAACAGGCACTATTTATTTTATTATACTGAATGTCTTAATATTAGAGAATTTTTTACTGCTTTTATATAGAAATGATGTGAATTCAACGCCGAACCGTACGCGCATAATTTACGCGCATGTAACAATTCGTTGTGTTACCCGTTGCTAAGTGTGTTGCTACCGCTGAGGGTAATAGAACGGATTGGCAACTGTGTCTTAACCAATCAGATGTCAGTATTTAACATGAAAGTATAATAATTGATAATAGTACCTGAAAAAGCGTTATTTTTGAGATCCTAGTAATGGTTATGGTGTATGATGCGGGAGACTCATAAACATCCAAACAACGATAGTGTTATTGATAATACTAGTATTACAATATTTGTATATGATAATAGAAATACATGTAACATACTGTTCAATATTTAAAACAACTAAGAAATCGAACATTGTATTTGACTCACTCATTGTTTTACAAATGATGACTTAACCCAGTCAATGCAGACGGAGGGTAAACAAACCACATAGACAAAGAAGCCATACTTCCGCTGTTGAGACGTTTGTTTAAATGCTATTTTCTATTTGGGATAGTCATTTAAGAGCATTAGAACAGGAAAAAAACTTTTAAATTGATTACACAAGCACAGACAGTCTTTGTTCCCTATATTGGAAAGAGAGTAAAGAATTTAATTTCTCATTCATGTCGTGTACATATATTCACGTAGACAAATGAAAAAATAAAATTCGTTTTGTCAACAAAAACTTATCCTGTGTTTAACCAGACCTTTTCAATAGAATCAATGGACTTTCTAGCGTTGCAATGCCTTTTATGATAAAGACATCTGAATTTGTTCATAATTTATCGCACAAGTTGCTGGTAAATACCCAAGGTTCTTTCATTGTGTATCGACATAACCAATTTATGCTTCAGACCTAATTTTTGCGGGATATATCTTAAGAAAGTCTTTAGAAAGTGAATTTTCTTCAGGCACTAGGAGGTTTTCCTTGATAATGCAGTGAGGATAGAGATCTTAAAAGTTGCAAATCCGAGGATTACGTGTTTAAACCTTTATAGTACAAAATCAAAGGCAGTGGCGAGAGAGAATAACTTTATTCATTTAAAAATTCGACCTCTTGTGTTCATGTTATGACCAAATGGCATTAGAAGCAATGTAGGTCATCGAATAGTTCAAGCTCGATCCATTAGGTGTATGTGTTCTGATAGAGTTGTCTATCCATTGAAAATGAGGATTACAAAGATACCCATTCCGCCCAAATCTAATCGTAAACCAATACTCCGGAATCCATCTCCGGCAACTTTTTATCCGACCGGTAATAGTTTGGATTTTAATTGCTGTCTCTCTATTAATTTCCAAGGTGTATTGCCATGCGCAGTTTGAAATGATATAATCCAGAAGAAATTTTAATATCGGATTAGGAACGACTTAATTCCATTAGACTTTAATCCCAATGGATTATAGTTTGTTTTTAATGTTTTAGTGATTAATTGGTTTGGGCCATTTTTCAAAAATGTTTTATACATACTTTGTGCTTAGTATAAAGACTAGCTTATATTCATATATCTTAATCATCTTACGTCATATCAAATCACAGGTACGTTATTTGTCCATTAAACTCATGAACTGTACTGTTTGTACGTTATTTACTTATAAGAACTCATACTTATCCCCGAGAACCCAAACAGAAAATGTGTGCTGTGTTACTCTTAATTTATGTTAACAACCATATATGAAGTGTAATGCTTTTCCAGTTAGGAATAATGAAATCTTTTTAAAACATTATAAACTAAATTTCAATGGTAATCACTTCATTGTCAGTTTACAACACAATTTTATTGTGTACATGATACAGCTTTCAAATAACACAAAAGTAAAATTTGTTTAAGAATTATAAAACTGTTGGAAGCATATCCCTTTTTTTTATCCATTTTATATCATTTAAACAGTATAGTTTAAAGAAATAATTGACTTTACAGCTCATGTGATGACAAGAACATATATTTTACTTATACCCTGATAACAAATCATTTGAAATTCGTTTTCTTTTTATATGCATGTCTATAATGCGTATATTTACATAAAGTTTTCCCCTACATACTTTTACTAGTATATGTATTTGAAAACAGTAACCGTGTTTACTTCCATGCATACTTATTTACCTTTTGCAAAACAGACGAACTTTTTGTGTGTTTATAAATCTATCAACCCTATGAATATCATACAAATAACAATAAATTACATATAGAACCATTTTAACAAGGCCTTGGACTTTCAGTACGATGTAACTATCTATTTCTTGCGTCAAAACAAGTTAAAATGACGCTGGTTTTAAGCGAAATATACACCGATTGCGTAGTCTTCGCTCAAAAGCCAGACAAATCTTGTTGATTTCAAAGAGCCATGGTTGAGTGGCCAGCAATGACATAGACAGGCCTACGTCATAGTGATGTTTGACATAACTACCCAAAGTCCAAGCTCTTGTTAAAATGGTTCTAAATTTCGTTTTGTAAAAATTTCAGATGGCGGAGAGGGTAATAAAGAGGGTAAGCTTAACGTGTATTATACTCTCGAGTGATTCCACTATATCATTTATTTATTCAAAACTTTGCACATTGCTATCAACAAATGGTTGAATCTACTAATTCACTGGTTTTGAATTTTACTCGGCAATCTCACGAGGCTCTTAACTCGCTTAATTTCTGTTTTATTCTTCTCTTATCAAATAAACTTTTTTATCAAAGACCCATTTATTATTCCGCCTTGATGTAAACTCCTTTTGAACCAAACAGTCAAGAATGTTTTTATTACGACTTCGGTGTTTCAGATTTGCCATATATTTTTCTATAGATACTGCTCCCAAAGGAAAATGTTATCGTAAAACTCTGCAGAGAAATGAGAGAACCCGTCTCTTAATGCGCTACCATTGTTTAATCACCTATTGTTAAACTGTAAAAAGCTTGCAGGCATAAAACACATACATTTCGGGTCAAGCGATACACCGGCGAGTAATCAGTTTATGTTATAATTCTCCAGATTGAACAAATGTTGAACTGTATTACACCCCATTGCTCTAGACGACGTTACTAAGGTCTTTCCCTTGTTCATTCTGGCTTTGATACCGCTGTCGGGAACTTGTCGGGTAAGGTTATGCTGTTAAATCTGCTGGTTTCCTCCATGCTTTTTTAATTGATCAATTAAATATTAATTCCAGACAGGACCATAGTGAGAAGGTGAACTGTCTATTTATTGCAGATACCGATATTTGTTATGTGTAAAACTGAACAAAAAAGTTTTTGGAGAAAACTCAATATAATTGAAAAATAATCCTCTTCATGGCAAAATGATTTTAAATTGTAGAATTTTTTATACTTAGAAGGAAGCATATAATTGGGTGTGTAACTTGTTTAATCAGCGCCATTTTGCAATTTTTACAGTCCTTTTTGTTATTGAGCATATAAAGAACAAAGAATTAAACATTTTTATGATACCCCTTTGCACTTTAGAAACAGACATGTGCAATAGAACAGCATAAATTATACATACCGTCATATCGATTGCCCTGTTTTTTTAATCTCCAGTAAAAAGTGAACAAATCAGTTTGTAATCGCAGGTGGGCAATAGATCACCGGTCTGCCGCCACGGACATATAGCGTTACCGACTTGGGGGGAAATCTACGGTTATTGTAGAACAAAAGGCCTAAACTCGTGTAGAAGTAACAGTACAAGTTCCGCCTCCCACTTCGAGTGAAGAACCTATGTAAAAGTATACTTTTTTTCTTCGTCCAGTTGATAGAGGACCGGTAGTAGAACAGCGACCGAAGACACCGGCTCAAGAGCTTCACTGGATCTGTTGGCCCGAACCAGAGGAGCCTAAGGACCTACCCAAGAGACCCAACACTGTACTGGGCATTCGCGCATCGGACGGCAAAGACGGCTGCGACCCCTGTTTGTTACAGGTAAGCCTTTCTTAGGGACACCGCAAAGTCACTTGTTGATCAATATTTGGAAACAACTTTACAACTTGACAATTGCTTGTATGTTAACTGTCTTGGTCTTTGCAAGAATCTGTGAAAATGATAATGGAAGGTTGTTTGGTTTTTTTCTTTTCATGAATATGTTTGCGCTTTTCGTAGACCAAATTGTTTTGCACCTTTCAATATTACAGTATAAAAACAAGACAAGAGCAATTTCACAACTGCATGTGCTTAGCTTTTTATTAAAGATATGGAGGACGAGTCGTTACAGTCAAGCTATCGAAATAATTTTGTCTTGATGTGGCATAATATTATGCAATTTTGGTAAATTTTATTTATGCTTTTAAAAACCCTCTTTAAAAAAGATTTGTCTGTAACATTATCTTGTCGTCAGTCCATTCTTATTCTGCTTTCTGACAACAAAAACTATCATGTTAATATGCCGCAGACAATCTCAAAGATAGAGCAGCTAAAAAGGGACATATATCCAATCAATTGCAAATGATTTGATATATCTGTGTCTTGTAACCCTATGCCGAGCATTAGCGTGATTGCGTGCCACCGTCTTCGCCGAAATAATGCTCCATCGCCGGGCCATATTGTTTCATGATATCAATATTAATAGCAGAATTTGAATAGTTACTAAGGAAAAGGACTGGCACCGCGGACGTCACACATGCAATATAAAAAAGAAGTCGTATACAACTGTTCAAAACTTCAGTTTCCAATCGATTTTTTTAAACAGTAGAATTTTAAATACACGGTCACTAACTTTCTACATGTAATGAATTTTTTGTTTTATTTTTGGGTGCATTTCCATGTACATGTATACTTATTCAAACAATTACTAGTAGTTGTTGAATATGATAAAAAATGTTTTAATTTTAACCCCCTCTCTCTCTCTCTCTCTCTCTCTCTCTCTCTCTCTCTCTCTCTCTCTCTCTCTCTCTCTCACACACACACACACAAAATAATCATGCAGAAGTGTTCTTACCCTTTGTTGAGAAAGTGCAGGTTGTATGGAGAGAGGCACCGGATGTTCGGGTCTTCTTTGTGACGTTCCAAACAAAATCATCTTTCATTTTCTTTTGCACATGTTTTTGCGAAAATATCTTTTAAAAACCAAAAAAAAAACAACGCCAGTGTTGTACTGAAATGTCCAGTCTTTGAGTTATATCATGCAGCTCTTTACATCATAAACCTCAACACACAACGTCTTGAGATTTTTGGCAGAATATCTCAATACGAATATTATTAATAGTGTATCTTATAGATCAGATCCATGCGGCATTTAAAGACACTGCCTCCTGCTAGACCTGTTTCAGGCCTATACGTGGAAGCAAATCAAATCATAATATTATGGCCATTGTTTTAGGCGATGACGATGGGAAAATAGATACTTGGAGATCTTGGGTACATTGCATAAGAATTTGATAGAACGACGAGATTTTAAAATCCCGTTCGTTTGATGGCCTATCGGTAACTCCGATAGGGTGTTGACCAGAATTTAAATCAAACCATCTCCAAATGTCTTCAAGATCAACACAGCTGGTATTATGATTTTTAAATTCAAGATAATGTTATTTGACAGATCCATTATTCTTAATCTGGGACTGTTGAATTGATTGACGTATAATTTAGACGTTGTAATTCATACGTTTTAGCAGCGAGTGCCACTGACACGTTTAAGACGCGTCGAATTTATTTTCATTTAAGTGAAAGTGCCAAGATAGTATTTTCAAGTACTGATTATTATTAAGGATTTCTTACCTTTAAGTGATTTTTAGCGTCGTGTGCCCTAACAGTGCCATCTGATTTTATGAGAACTGTTGCTTTGAGCATTTAGCGTTTAACTAATGTTTGTTCATACGAGAGATTCAAATGGTGACTTGAGGAGGATTCGAATAGTATTACAATTAAATCAAGTTTTGAATGACAATAGAGAACCTTGTTTGTATAGACGGATATCACCACATAACTTTATCCTGTAATGGTTTGGTATTGGTTTAGAATTTAACGACTGTTCAATATTGAACCTTGAAATTACACGGGTAATGTTGAATTTATATGTAGTTCTGGTACAAGTTTACTTTAAAATTAGAAGTATTTTGTTAAGATCTTTTGCGTAAAAAAATTCTTTATGGTGTGTCCATTAAAGCTTTAAGTATTTTTATAACTTAAGATTAAAACTATCGTGAAAATCATTTTTGTTCATGAAAGGTTTCGAAGGTTAATATTTCTACTCAACAATAACAAATTTCCCTTTACTCAAGAAAGACTGAAAGACTCTGACTTAGTTTCATTTCTCTTGAGGGTTTTATTCTTGTAGTAAAAATAAAGATAGATCGAGGCAATGCGTGGATAATTAGGGCAAGGAAAGAGCACCGGAAGTCGAATAGTTGCTCATTCAAATCTCCATAGGAATGAAATTACTCCAAGTTGGGTTGTGTATTTGGTATCATGACAATGAACTGTTGTGTTTAAAAGGCCGTCTAGTCTTTATCGCTCTCATTGTCATGTAGACCATGTTCGCCAAGTCCGCCATTGTTTAATAGCGACACAGACATACATGTTTCTTAAGGAGGTCGATTTTTTAAAGTGCGCATTTCAGCAGTGTTTTATAAAAGTGATGAATAGATAATAACATACAAAGGCACTCGAAGGGGATTGAATAGCTGGCCTTTGGTTAATCATTTATTTTGTTGAATTGCTTTCATTTTCTTTTGTGTATTTTCTTACCTAGAGCGAAAAAAGAACATTTTTTTCTTTTTCTTGTCCCGTTTTTGGGATATACTCATTAAACATCTGTCGTTTTGCTGATTTGGTAAATTACGGCTACCCGTCTAGTACATACGCTGGTAAATAAAGGAAATAACACAATATGAAAATTAGCTGCATTGGCAAAACCCAGTAGATATATTAAGTTTCTGGTTTTGGTTTACATTTATTTTAGTGAGCATTCGATACATATTATTGGATTACAAGATGGACAGGTACACTATATATCAACTGGTAGGTGATTACTAAATTGATGGCTTTTTCTGCAGAGATAGTTTGTGACTATGCCAAAGAGTTATTAGTTTATTATTGCCAGAAAGCATTTATTTGTGTGAATGCGTCAGTAGATTTACCATAATCAGCAGTTTTAGGTTATCAGCAGTTTTAGGGGGTTTTTTTGCAAGGAGATCTATAATTTTATATTACTGTTGACTTTTTAATGGTTGGGGACAAATCGGTGTATAAAAAGGATACAGTGCTTGGCAAAGAGTAAATTACGCTATGTCAACCAAAATCTGGCATTCTCAATAGAGTAATAAACGAATGTTTAAAGCTATCATAAAATTGAAATTGACAGGGCTATTATGTAATACAGAGCAATACTAAACACCTTTTCAAAACGATAAAAAGATAATACAACCACAATACAAAAGGAATGTCATCGATAACACATTTATGATTGCTTCTCGTTAACCTTCGTTTTAACAAAATCCAGAGAACACACGATAGAATTATGTAATAAATTTTTGGACAATGTCATTCTAAAGTGTCTGGTTCTCGGCATGTAAAACTCTATTACAAAAAAGCAATACTGCATTCACGTGGAGTGTTTGAGTAGATACTTTAGCAATGTACAAATAGACAAACTCAGTTCCTATAAATTTCTCTCACGATTTTCGTTTTTTGACGTCGGTCACGTAGAAGAAACCGTTCGTTTTAGAACTACAGTGTACGACTCGCCATGGACTGGTTCCTCGGTGATGATGACGATGATTTTGGTAAGAAGTCCTTTTACTTTAACCATTTTTTCTTTCCAGGAATCAAATCGAGGAGCCCCTTTGACTTTTGTGCCAGAACTACATTCGTGGGTGAACGCCACCACAGAATACGGTATGGTAGTGCAATATGTTTACCCCCACCCTCCGCCAGATTTTGGAGCTCTTTTAGTTTAATCCAATCAAAACTTACTTAATCACGTTGTTGTAGTTTCTTATCTGTCGTGTTGCTTGCTAAATAAATTGTGGGTAATTTAATTGGAAAAGTACATGAGTGTAAGGATGACGTGTTTCCTTTTAAAAGTTTAAAAGTGTGAAAGTTTTAATATTACAAGAATTCTGCCATAAAAGAACCATTAATCAATGTCCTTCCCATGCAATAATGCACACAAAAAAAACAAAAAACAAAACCTTGAGTGACGGTTTAAATTTTTTCAATTTTTCTCTGTCATTTTGCAGACAGAGAAGCGGTTGCTAAGATAATGGCCATGTCTGGATCACTCGCCCCTCCACTGCCCGCAGAGGCCCTCAGACCACAGCGACAAGCCACTTTCACTTTTGGCAGTAATCGCAGAAACATGTACAGAACGGCGCCCGACCCCCGGGGTTTTTACGCTCAGTCCTGGATGCCCTACTACGAGGATAGGAACGCTTCAGAGGACAGACGCATCAGAGAAATGGACAGACGTCTGGCTGTGTAGGAACAAGATTCGTCTCTTGTTTAAATATTCAAATTGTAACTCAAAAACTCGCTGATGCGAATGAAAAGATATTAAATGATATGAAAGTATGTCTCTTATCAGACCTTTTATTTCATGATATGTGTTTGTTTTTTCTTGCAGAAGTGATTCATTACCCCAATTACCAGTGTTACAGCGTAGTAATACATTCACAGATATGCGCCCAATGCAGAGACGTACGATACGATACCCCAAATCGGAGGAGTATGTTCATGACCATAGTATGTTTATGGTAAGTAGTGTATATCTACAGCTACGAATCATTGTATAATCGGACGTCAAAGTCATAATTACGTGTCTGATGATCCTTTTCGATTTTCATTTTGTGCGAGGAAATTTTTCAAGAAATAATTGTTATATGATAAATGATATTCATTAAATATAGAGCAATTGACATCATTATAAAAGCAAGTTTTTTTCTTATGAGTTTTATTTTCTTTGATCTTCAGACTACACAGCCCTTGATAAGAGGACACTTCATCATCCACCCAGACTGGGTGTCGGAGCGCTTGACGAAGAAGAGGATGAACCTAGCCAATAGGAAAGTCAGGAACGGCCTCAGATACGGGACCTCCGAGGAATACTAGAAACATTCAGACTCTTAGAGCAGTTTTAGTTATTTATTATTGTTAGAGTTAAACAAATTTTATCGGATTTTATGCACCTTTACAATCTGACTCTGTAAATCATGACAGCTAAAGCTACTGGAACCGCTTGCATCATCTGACCGGAAGTCTCCGTGTTACCATGTTAATTGCTGTGACGTCCCCATTTCTTTGACCGACATTCCTTTCGAACTCTAAGGAGATGTGACCGTTTCCTTGGAGAATGTGTCGTTTTCTTGTTTTCATAGCATCTTATCTAAGGTGCTGGTGTTATTTAATCTAGTCTCTGGTGTGTTTTATTGAGTGAAGTAGAATACTCGCTTCCCCTCCGTCACCCCACTGTGATATTTATGACACTTGTAAGTGTGCACCCTATTACTGCTACTTCTGTCTGTCTGTCTGTATCTTAATCAGTTGATAAGGTATATCTTTTTTTAATCTTGTTGATTAACAATGGCTAAGGTTTTCTTGACAATATTACAATGTATTAAGAAACTAGTATGAATATATTGATTGCACAAGTTTAGCGTTTATTCAATTAATTTAAAATGTCCACGAATCAGTGTAATTGTTGTTTAAGCCTCTTTTCTTGTATTCTTGTATTGTTCTAACTTTGGTTTGATCACGTGGTGTATGAACCACGTGACTCGTTTACCTATATCAGTATTACTTTTGTAATTAGACGTGTGTTGGTCGCGGTAGATCTCACGTTAGCTGTGTTTTACATTTCTCAAATGCAAAATAAATCAATAAAATACGTCAATATTTACCTATAAAGTCTTGAATTATTTTTATTTAAAAGAAGTAATTGTTTGCCTAAAGCCGGTCCATATACTATAATATTCTCTTCGTTTGAATTTAAATAATAGGAACTGGTTTTAGCCTGTTTAATGATAGCTTTCTTTCAAAGCGATTTTTATAGAAGTCAGATGCTAGATAACCTCCAAATCGGGTCCGTCAGGCCTGATGCTTTTCCCAGTGATCTTCGAGTCAAACAATTTTGGCGATATATTGTAATTATAAATTTCACGTTGTGTTTCTTTCACAAAAAAGTAACCGAGAGAAAAAGAACCTTAATTTGATGAGTATAATCTAATTGTCTCGACGTGAAGAAAACACAATAGTGGATAATAAAAAATGAATACATGTATTTATGAAACCGAAAAAAAGTTCAACCAACTAACCTAAGGAATCAGAAAGGTTTCTTTCCCAAAATGTTACCTCGAAGGTCGCCTGACGCAACTTACGAAAATGTACATGCATTCAACATGTATATTACGCCCTTCATCATCCGCCACCAATTTCTTTGCCAAACTACGTAAGTAGTACATTGTATATCTTGCATGAAATAGCACGTTCAATTAAACTTAATAACAAAAAAAGTTATTTACGGTAACTATCTCATTCTGGTCTCGATAGATTAGTGGAAGGGTGCTTATTGAGAAAAGTAACTTTGGTAGATGGTCTAAAAATAAAACAAGATGTCACTATCCAGTATTCTGGCGCTGCAAATCCTGGATACGAAAACCCTTGGAGCTTGTAATACAAGGGACTTTACCTATCAAAACCTTATGCGGAATCATAAATAAAAAAAAGATTCAAACAAATCTAATTGATTTCTATATATGCGATAAGGCCAGCAAAATATGATTTTTGGGAGTTGATTTTAATCAACTCTCCTATGCAGTTACTCGGGAAACCGAAAGTGAAACAGTGTTGTGACCTAAGCACAAGTCATCACCGCTGACATGATTTAGTTCTTGAAAAATGATCGATAAATTCGATGTAATGTATCTTGAAGCATTGGTTTTTAAAAAACGTATTTATGAATACCTTGAAAATAGTCATATGCTAAATAGTACGAACAATTTATATATTTTTGCAGTCGAATGTATTCATACGCCAGAGTTCAATAAAGTCTCGTTCAACCATCGGCTGTCTCCGTAAATCTCGGACAAGCAGAGAGTCATTCTATTAGAGGTCGCGTCACCAAGCTATCACGTGACCTGGTGTACACATGCTCTTGCTTGTTGGAGATTAACGGAGAAAGCCGAGCATCTTGTTGAAAGAGACTGGAGTTCATTATTGCTTGGATCCATACAAGTTTTTGAATATTTCGATTACTTATACATAGTTTGACGGAATTCTATCTTTAATCATTACACAACACGATTCATACGGGGTTTTTCTCAAAATTCTTGTCGGAAATGTCCGAGAATTCATATTATAAAAATGTGCGTAATTCAAAGACAGATTATAAACTACTTGCCAAGCAAAGTAAGATATCGTTGATTTTAAAATGAATAAAAATCGATACAATCAACTCCCGTCAGTACTTTGATTAAAAGAACCTGTCTGAACGCACAAAGACATTGATATCTGAATTTATGGGGTGTTTCTAACATTGAAACCATGTTATAAAAGAAGATAAACAGAATTTGACCCCTTATTATATATATTAATTCAGTAACTGCATGTTTGAGATTTTTTGTGAGTGGAAAGGAGTGATCTGTATCTCCCAGCATCAAAGATTTTTATACTCATATATGTACATGTTTTTTAAAGCTTTTTTTGTTACTTTGAATTGTAAAACTAGATATGTACAATTTTATCTCCAAACACTCATCAAGAAAGATAACTCTTAACATAAAAAAAAAGAGATTCTTTGACTTTATTAAAAAGATGTGTAAATGTAGAGATTAAGTGTAACATGGCTTACTAATATTTACAACACAAAATAATTAACAACATAACAACTAGTCTGATTAAATCTTCTGGAGGACACGGTTCTGTTTGATTCGAGTCTGTCGGAGCTGTAACTGTTGCTGGAGCTGTTCTGGTAGTTCAGGGTTGGTGAAATACTCTAAAACACAAGCATCAATTTACTTTAGAAGGCTACATTTGGTGACATTACATGTAATAGCTTGATAAAAATGATAATGACCGCAACAATTTGGTGTATAAAATGTGAATACAATGTACTAGTATTGGTCTATAGTATTGGTCAGGAACTTGTTGTATGGATTATCTATGTGAAAATCACAGTTCAATCACTAATAATGGGAGATTCTTTTTATGAATTTAACCTATACTATGTCTCGAGTTTTTGCTTCCACCACTTTTTGCTTAATATTTCAATAATCATGAATACCTTTGTGCTCAAACTACATTCATCCACTAATGTGAAAAGTGTCCAGCTTATCTGTTTTGAAATGCCCCCTCTACCGCTTCAGGTTTAAATACACAACCCAAAATAGAAAGTCTACTGGGATTTTGAATTGCATCAGCCATGAAATAGCCTGGATGATAATGTTGAAATATTGTGCAAGGTATTCCAAGTGAGTTTCGAATGGTGAAAAGAAGTAAACATTCCCCATTGTAAATCTCAGCAAGAAATATGTTTTTGTTCCTTTGAACTTTTATGAGTGTTTCTTTAACAGGTATGTGTTTTTTGATTAAAAATCATCAAAAAGTGATGGAAGCAAAAACTCAGGACAGACTTTAGTCACCATCATCCATCATATCTAAGAATTGTAATAGCGAGCGCAGCGAGGCGGCGCGAAGCGCTGCTCGCATAGCGAGCTCCATAGACAACGTGTACGAACGGAGGAAATTCGAGTTGAAATCTGCACATTGTTCAAAGAAAATTTTGTGGACCCGCGTGAAAACGTTCTACTATCCCAGTGATCCTTTGCGGTGCATAGCAACTTGGCGGATTAGGAAGCGTTTCTAAGGAAAATTCTTACCTGCAAATCGCATACATCATTTTCATTTAACAATAAAAAATCCTTTTAAAAACATTTAAGTAAACAACACATATGCTTACGTAAAAAACTGTACCTATGACGTCATTTCCTTTCCCGAATTTGTCCGACAATTTACGAAAACTGTCGAGCGCAAAAAGTTAAGTATGACGTCACAGTGACCTCGCGTTTTATATTCCCGCGATACATTTAGAGGTGGATCAAGCATCTGTACTGAATGTAACGTGTAGGAAGTACACAGTAGGGAGTCACCGTTAATACTGATACTGCGCTCACTATTAACGGTGACTTTTTGGCTGATTAGTTTTGTTTTGATGATTTTTTTTGCTCAGTAAATACACATGCAAGTTCCATGCTAAATTTATTGTCATATTGATCCAATCATTGTATACGTTAGGTAGGTGACAAAAAATTATTTTAAAAAAAAAGTCTAATCATTATTAGATCTACATGTAGCCACGTCATTTTGTAATGAATAAATAAAAGAAAAAAATTAAACTGTTAAAATATCTACATGTATTTGTTATAGTTGCATATGTTGTCAAACCTTTCAATAATATTGAATATCACACACTAAAAAGAGGGGGAGGGCACATGTCTACAACGCTTATATAGCGTACAAAAATTAAAAAGATTAAAAACAAAATTGATGTCACAGAGGAAAATTAAAACACCGGTAACAACAAGGAACAAAATGAGAAATAACACAGACACACAATTTATTGATTTTAATGATCATTATTAAAAGGTAAAGAAGAGATAAAAAAAAAAAAAAAAAACGGCTTTGTGTTTATCAAAATATTTTAATAAGTCTGTTTAACATTTCATTAATGCACAGTGGTAGTTTTTTTATTAAGTGTATAAACCTAGGAAGGGACCATTGGAATAAAAGTTTGACATCTTCCGGTTCCTTGCGGTGGTAAAAGTTTTCGAGACAAAGCCAAAGTTTTTTGGTTTGGTTAAGTCCACGGGTTGCATTTAACAATGATGACAGATGTGTGACTCCTGCGCTCGCCCCAACGGTCACACCGTAAAACATATTACATGTATTCATAGTTTATATTTGGACGATATCATCTGGTATTCGAAAAGGGAAACAAATAACTGATGTACAGATATTAAATTATATTATGGTGTAGAGAACTTTTTTTCTATGGAGCATACTCTCAGGTTAAATAATTGTTAAATATTAAGCGAATAACTACCTGCAGCAAAATCTTTGATCTGTTCTGGCCGTTGACTTAAGACATCACTAAAATTATAAAACATGATATATTCAGTATAAGAATTATTTTTAACAATAGTCCTTTATATATGCTTCTATGACCAATACTACACAGTGACACACAAAGAAACAATTTAAACAATTCTTTCAACCTAAAAAACTGCACATAAAATGCTTGACACTATGTTCTTTTTTTAAACATATTTAAAAGATTTCCATTTACCCAAGAAATCCAGCAATGAGACATTCTACTTCAGGGTGGTCTCGAAGATATTTCTCATTTTCCATTCGTGTCTTTACCTATAACGCAATGTAAGAAAATTTAAATCAACTTTCAATGGCATAAAATACTTTGTGAAATATGATCGACGATAAGCGTAAAAATTTGTCATTCACTCTCATTGATTTCATTTTCGAAGTGTCGATACAAGCCAAAATAAATGGAAACTTCATGTTATGTACATAATTTTAATCATGTAAAATAAACGGAATAAATAAAATTCCTACTTAAATATAAATATATTGGACAATTCAAATACTTTCGACCTATTCTGTACAATCAAAATGAAAAAAATAATATAACAGAGAATTTTCGGACTAAAGTGAATTACATTATCGATAGCTTAAAGGAAATAAAATGTTAGACTTTGATCCTACCTTAAATTTATTGAGTTTCTCTTGCTGTTCCTGGCTTAATGCACCTAGATTATCATCTCCTCCTAGATCGTACGGCTCCATGCCATGAGGTGGCATATGTTTAGGTTTGTCCGCCATCGCTATGGAAAAATAAACAACCGGAAGTACTTCTGTCATCGACTCGACGGAAGTGCCCGATGAATACCGATCTACCATGTCTACTTTTAGTCATCCTTTGAAACCCGTGCCAGAATTAAAAAAAAAAAAAAACTTTTCTCTCTCTCTCTATATATATATATTTGAATTTAGTAGTGATTGACCTGAACAGGTTGAAGCTGTGAAATGGAAAAAAAACCTGTAGCAAAATTTAACATGTGTTAGAAAACAAAGAAATCTAGTGGGGAAATAAATTTCTAAAAATTCTGATTGTCATTTTTTCTTTCAATTTATTTTTTAAATGTACGTCTGCTCATGGTTGTAATTTCTTTATATTCATTGTTCTCTTTTGAGAAAGTGGACAGGCATAGCCTACATCCATGGATGTAGGTTAGCTATGCCTGTCCTCTTCCCAAAAGAGAATATTTTCCGTATTTCAGTAACATTTAGCGCGACATCTATAAATATGCTTATAAATGTGCTTACATTTCATAGGCGTCGGAACCGGGGGGGGGGGGGGGGTTGCTAAGACCTAACCATTAGGCACATAGCAGAATAGAGGGTTCAGCCCCCCCCCCTCCCCCCCCCCCCCCCCTTTTTTTCGCCGGAAACAAAATTGTTCCGTAATGTACGTTTGAAAGATTGAGAAGTTGGAGTCAAAGGCATACTAGCCCTACTACGTTAGTATTTGTACAAACGTACACACAAACTTTACAAAGATATACAGCATGCATACAAATATTACAACGACACACAACAAATAGA
Organism: Magallana angulata; assembly: GCF_025612915.1. Taxonomy (NCBI): domain Eukaryota; kingdom Metazoa; phylum Mollusca; class Bivalvia; order Ostreida; family Ostreidae; genus Magallana; species Magallana angulata. The sequence continues at coordinate 11,455,920 of NC_069113.1, forward strand.
CATCACGCAGTTACACAACCCTCAAACTTTACACAGATATAAATGTACAACAGACAAACATCACATAGATATACAACACACACACATTACACAGATTAATTGCACACAAACATCACACATATATGCAACCCACAAACATCACACAGATAAACAACACACAAATATTACACAGATAAACAACACACAACCGTCAAACAAATATACAACACACTAACATCACACAGATATACAAGACACAAACATCACACATACAAACAACACACAGCCATTACACAGATATACAGCACACAAAAATCACACAGATATTTAACAAATAGATACAACTGTCATACAGACACATTACAAGATTATGCAACACAAAAATATCACAAACACATATATACAACACACGGGCACGACATTAACATTCCAAAACATCTCTAAAGGCATACACCAAGTCTTGTACAATTTTCAAAAAGTTATATACGTAATGCATGGCAAACAATTAACTGGAAAGTATACACACGTTATACAGATACCATAATTCAATTCACCGACAACACAGAAAACAGCAAACAATATGGAAAACACAAAGAGAAGCAAAACGACCCTTGGGCATCAATAACATGAGCAGCTAACACAATATCAAATTTTGAACCATTTAGGTATCTTCACTATACATGTTTGTAAATAAAATCAAATACAAAAACATCTCGAAACTCAGCTTGTTTTCTTATTTTTTGAAACATTTCTGGGTAAAATTTTGACTTTTTTATTGACAGTGGAGGGGAGGGGTAATTCAAACAAACATGGAACTTGAGTTATTAGCTTGCTTCAATAAAATATTTTATCATTATCATCATTTTCTTCTGGAGAAAATGATGTCTATCTTTCTAAACCGGTATATAACAGTAAGTTAAATTTTAAACATGCACTGTTACCGTCCACTTTCTCTCGCATGTAAAGGTCTGAAAAAAAATGTTAGAAACTTGTCAACGATTTTAGAATTAAGTAATACATTAGTTTTTTCCCCATCTCTTTTATGATTTAAACTTTGAACCCCTATCTGAACCACTTCCGTACCGACTCTCGGGCGTTCAACGTTTGAACAATATTGAATCTTATTTATAATTTAAGATATTTTGCATCTCGAGAAGAAAAATCTTTAAAACCATACAACCTTCTTTATATCATTTCCTACTGATTTTCTTTTGGAAGAAGCTTTGAACATTTTGAAAAAGTTTAAAGTTTTTCACATTAGGATGATTTGTGCGAAGTTTGTTTGAAATTGGTTCAGTGAATCTAAAGAAGAAAATGTGAAAAACTAACAATGACGCTGACGTTTACGCCGAAATTTAGTAAAAAAAAATCACCGAATCTTTCGACTCAAATGAGCTGACGGCATCACAGAAAAGAAACAACAGACAACACAACTAGAGACAACAAAGCGACTATTTACACAAAGAGACATCAGACGATATACAAGTATACCAAATTAAAAAACAACAAAAAGGCAACGCAAAAACCTGACAAACAGATAATACAATACATTATCAATACATTATCAATACAGAAACAACAAACGAATAATACACAGAGATTACTAACAGACGCAAAAAAAAAATGCAAACAAAAATACAAAACACATGCATCAAATATACGAAACAAATAAAATAAAAGAAAGCAACGCACAAGACTTTGAGACATATAAACACAAAACAGATGACGGATGGTTATACAACAGACAACTTCCAACTTCATTGTTTCAAGTCACGAACATATCCGTATAGATTCTAATTAATCAAGATTACAATGCGGACGGAGGAGCTGATTGGTCGGTGACAGAGTCTAGACAGACTGTTTACCACTCACTGGGGTTCATGACCTCTCCTCGATTGATCGTCATCGCTGTCCACATTGCTAAACCGGAAAACTTAATCTTGATCAATTTCCAGACAAAAAGTAAAGCTAATGAGACTGCCCGTAGTGTTGTTTAATTTGTTACGTAACTCAAAAATCGATTTATAAATCAAAGTAAATTCTAACACCCTTCAGACCCTTTCGACGTTGTCTTTGGCCAATCGCGGAGTAATAAATATTCTTTCTTGAAGCTGTCAAATCTCGAGAATGAAAGAAAGGTAAAGGAAGGAGGGAAATGTTGTGTTTTATGTAAACAAAAGCGGTCGTATCAATTTCTTGCCAGGTGAAACTTAACGGTTTAAATCAAACAATTTAAATTCAATAGAAATTCGCCATACGGTTGATAAGTTTTATAGTTTTCCCATTCACCTAATCAAACGAAGAGGGATTTTTGCGAACATCTAGACCATTTATAACTGCTGTAGACTGAGGGAGACCCGGTCGGATGGGGACCGAGTGAATGTTGTGAGTACTTATATTTCTATTACACAGCTGTATTTCTATCTATTGTCTGTATTGTGTTGATAACTGGTGAAAATCTGATTTAAAGAAAAGCTACAGTGCGTGTCACTGCAGTTCTAAATTCGAAATATTCTAATGCATTTTAAGTTTTGCGAAACTTACTTCTTGTTTTATAATTTTACTGAAGATGTTTTTAGAATCATTTCAAAAGTACTTATATTGAATATATTCATGTACACAGCAAATGAAAAAGTTCTCAAAAGGTTCTCATCACAAGTTGGTTCATTCGAAACTGTTTCACCAATCTATCCGCAAGCATATGAACCATTTTAACAAGACCTTGGACTTTCGGTTGGACTTAGCTATATCTATTTCTTGCGTCAAAACAAGTTAAAAATGACGCGGTTTCAAGCGAAATATGCACCGATTGCGTAGTCTTCGCTCAAAAGCCAGATAAATCTTGTTGATTTCAAAGCACCATTGCTGAATGCTCAGCAACGAAATAGGCAGGCCTACGTCACATTGCTGTTTGACACAACTACCCAAAGTCCAAGCTCTTGTTAAAATGGTTCTAAAAAGGGTACTTTATTGGGAAACTTGTTTGCACATTCTTTACTCATTATCCAATGGTGTGTCTTAATGAATACCTTTTCTCTCTCCTTCCCGGGTAGTTTGTTCGAGATCAGCTCGATCTGCCGTCTGTTGACATAATTTTAGCACTTCTCTTTTTTTACCATGACACTTCCGAGTTCCTCTATTGGCACGTGCAAGATCAATACTTATGTATTTACTCTTGTCGAACTGTTTGCCGAAAGTAGAATTTATTTCTTTAGAAATCTATTGCGATTTCGATTTGCATAGAGTCTGGTCTCTTGTTAGATTTGCACTTAGCTGAACTACATATTCAATGCTAAGTTGTTTTTTCACAAACAATTGTCTCTGGATTCGCGAAATAACATTCTTTTCTGTTATTAAGTGTCAGTTAAATATTTACGTAAGTATTAGATTGTGTGATGTATGAAAATAGTGCTAATGGATTAGTAGTATATTTTTATCGATATTTTAAGAAATGTAATAAGTAAAAAGATTTTTTCCAAAAAAAATTAATATGATATCACAGTCGGCTGTATTATACATTTTCTATCTCGAATGAACACATTATTTTCTTCATTCCTAATAAAAATGTAACTAATCATGAAAACCGATTCCATCAATCCGGCCACTATTGTCTTGACATCAACATTTACTCCACCACGTGACCTTAACCTTCGATCTTCCTTGTCTCGGGTTTCTAGATCTATGATTAGGTTTGGTAATTTGGTAATATATATTTCAGCTATCTTTAATCCACGTAATACTATATTACGGTAATGTTATGGATTAAACACAGGGTTGTAAAATATTGATTAGCCCGTCTTTCTTTCTTTAGAAGATGGAAATCCAGATGTTGTTTGCAAAGCCATAAAAACAATTTAAAAGAGAAATAAAACCCCAAGGTCTCGTTTGTCGAGGTTCTTTATGCCCTAAGTAAATTCTAAAACCCAAACACATTTTTTGAACTTAATCAGACATATTAGTCACTAATTTGAATTCATGTTTTAAATTTCCCAACCAGTTCTTAATCACCCGTAGTCTTGAACATATTATTAAAAGTTAATTTGGTTTTTAAATAAGATATCTCTTTATAATTGTATTATAATGTGCCCTCTGAGTATTCTCAAATCCCCGTGTTGATTACATGCCAGAAGGTCATCCTCTCATTTAACAGAATTCCTGTTAACGAACAAAGACTATTCGTTAAGTAAACTGGAAAATATCCACAATCTCAGGAAAGGAATGCATGTCGGTTGCCCAACTCCAAGCGAGGAGAGAGGGCCTTTTTTCTTAAAGAAATCATCTTGACGTTTTACAGAGCCAATTACAAAGTTTTAAATTTGACTAACGGGTAATTTAAAAGTAATTTATAAATATCGATTTGTCAATAGTATTTGGGTAACGTTTTGTAAAGACTGGCGCGGGAACTGGGCAAGCGGATTACTGGGGCTTGGAGAAAGCCTCGGGTAGCCCGCTAGTGTATTGGGGGTGAAAATTGACTCGGATTAAAAACTGAAAAGACGATAGATAAACACAGTGAACGTCAAACGAAGGTAGCCTTACCCCTAAAGTTACCGTTATCTCGACAAAAGGTGTCAGTGTTCCAAAGTGATTACTGCATTTATTAACATTACAGAGGTTTCAAGGGAAACATGTAGAATTTATTCACAGTAAAGAGGTAAGAAATCTTTTTACATGGTTGCAAAACCCATTAGGCCTATTTAATTGTCTGGGTCATTTTTAGTTATTCTTTTATTTGTTTAAAGGCGGCCAGTCCAGTAATAGACACGGACTTCTGTTTAGTTCTTTTTCAATAAATAATACCGTCTTTAAAACTAGCACGTTTGTTACTTAGATTCAATTCAATGGACAATGCCATTTAAAATACCTCTCATTTTCATACATAACCTATATAACAGTCAAAGCAAGTATTCAAGCATTTTGTGGGTCTAAGACGTTCCTTATTAGCACGAAGTGAGAAAAATAATCAATTTTCAAAGTTAAGCCACGCTAACTTGTAAATAAAACAAATTTCAAATTCAGGTCGTCAAAAGAACGCATATATACATTAAAGTCAATGCATATAAATCAACTTGATAGTCAATCTTTAAATCAACCATCTTGTATCGATACTCCAATAAAATTATTTAAGAACAGATGGGGTCTATATTGCCCTTTACTTGGCCAATGTTCACATGCAGTGGCAACTCAAAGATCCCCTCTACAGCAAATACTCTCGAAAAATTCCCTAATAAATCATCGTTAACAGAAACATGTACACGACGCGCCACACGAGACGGTCATTGTGCCCAACTGCCTACAGATTTGGCTTACATTTACTTTCAGCGTTATCTTAAATTTTGAAAGAAGCGAGCCAAAATACTTTTACAGAACAAGTGTATTTATTATCAACGCCTTTTATCATTTTCTAAATAAATGCTTTTGAAAGTAGACATATGCATTGATAAACATAAATGCAGCTTTTGAATATAATTATGTGCCATAAAAGCCTTAACCCAATCACTGAATGGCTTATCAATGGTATAAATATTACATGAGTATTTTGGGTTTAATCAATATAATTCATAACTTCTAATTTTCCCCATCTGTTGCGGTATTTCGTTTTAGCGAGAGTTTGCTCCGGAAGTATGTACTGGGACAAACCGAGCGGAGACCGGAGGTCGCCGAGGTCACCCAAGCTGCTGACCCGGAAGACGAAGTCTGCGCGAGAGCTTTACCGCCCCGCCATCAAAGACCTGTGTGAGGAAACCCGTAATGTGTACCCGTATCCAGGTATATGTTTTCCCTCAGTTAACGGTTTATTACCGGTATACTAAATGTTGATTGAACAAGCAAGATTATGTTTCTTGAATGGGTAAACTAAGTCGCTAACAATGCTACCATTTGTAATAGAAACTACACGTATGTCTTATTGCTAATAAAAAATAAATTTTTCCTAAATGACATGGATTTCCTAAAATAACTTAACATAACATAATAACATAAAATGATTACCATAAAACAATAACTATACCACAAATTATTTTAGTTTCAGCATTCGAACTCTAATGCTGATGTTTTTGTTCATTTTTACTCTAGATGAAAATACAGTGCCCTTCCCTGTACCAGGTCCGGCCATTAGCGAACCAGATTTGTATGAAAGGGTACTTACAGACAGGGAAGGTTCTGAAAACACACCGGAAGTAACGAAAGTACATCCAGCGTTCTCAATCAATCAGCGCATACAGGCCGCGGTCATTGAGGCGGACTGTTACCGGAACAGGATGCCGACGTCAGCATCGAACCGACTGCGCCTGCTCAGCACGTTTAAGCGCCCTAGAAGTGTGGACAGTTACTTTGCGCCGCCTCCCCAAAACGACGGCCACCTAGACCAAAGTATTCAAATAACAAACTTACCCAACATGCATCACTCACATAAACCTTACCGGAAAAGAACTGCACCAATACAAAGGTACTTCGGCGTCTGATTTAATCATACACCGACCCCCTCTTTCCCCCCAGAAATTCTTATTTTATGTGTGCCACACTCATTGCAGAAGACAAAACGCCATCTTCATCAATTGGATGAATAATTTTCACATTAGATTTCCTTTCCAATCAATCCCCAAATATCTTCTAAAAATATTTTAAGCTGCAGACTACTTTACATTGCCATATCCTTAATTGTATACGAACGTAATTGATACTTTACCAAGATGAATATGAATTTTTTTTCCGGTGGAAGGGGTATTGGTGTTTTTTTAGTATTAAACATTTTTTTAACCGGGTTTTCCAACGGAAAAATCCGGTCATTAAAATGGTGAAAATGGCGGGCGGGCGGGCGGCTGCCAAAAGGGTACCCTCATTGTACGGATAACTCCTCCTACAGTTCTCAAGATAGGAAGTTGTTCTTTTGCAGATCAATTGTACATATATCAGAGGTGTGCATATTGCTAGGATTTTGATTTCCGATAATTTATGAAAAAAATATTAGCTTTTGAACATAGTCATTTTTTGGCAAAATGTTGCATATACATGTAGGGTACTCCATTTCACTGGATGAGGGTTGACATGGATTATGGATACAGTTTACATAAAAGAAAACCCGGTTTGCTGTCACATTGACAGCTTTTCACTTGTTTTACATTTCATTCATGATCTGATGCAAAAACATAGTTTAAATATGCATAATATCAATAATATCTTTCAGTTGCCTTATGGTTTACAATTGTATTTTAGCGACACAACACACGTGTATGAGAATTGTCACCGGCCGCAAATTCGTCATGTTGTTCAAAATGGAACGATGCTATCAGACGGAACTTGTGGGAAAATGAACGGTTTCCACGAGTACCTAATAAGTAAACACCCCTCAGTGAAGCAGAGAATATCCTCGTGGCTAACCGACGGACTAAAAGTACAGAGCATAAGACTAAAAAACTCCAAGCGAGAAATGACATCAAGACATAAGCCCACGGGAAAACTGAGGAACAACATAACGGAACGAAAACTGTTCATTCACAGAGACTTGTCCGAACAGGAAGCGGAAGGAGAGGAAATCGAAAGCAAGATTTTTGAACTTCGGATCTCCTCTATACAGCCCTCTGGGTGATAGGGCATGTTTTAACATCGGTCATCAAATGTTCTGGTGTTTTTGTTGTTGTTGAGAATATTTTATTATCGTGTTTGCTGGGCATAATGTTTAACTTTAGTTCACTATATCCGTGGAATGTGACAATTCCAAAGAAGCTTAGCAGACGTATTCGGTGTTTGTTATAGATTTACACAGAATTCATTTATATTTTTGCGTAGATGGGAGATTATCTATTTTTAAAAAATCTTGCTTTATGTATTATAGTTACAGACATAAACTGTTAACAGTTGTTAAAATAGACCTTTATTCTATCTGGTGTCTTGCAGATTCCCTGCACTGGAATATTTTAATAGAATTATGAGAAACAAACTGCAGACGCAGATAGATTGAAGTTTTACATGTATCTATATATGTCTATAAATGAGAATAGAGAAAATTATTAAAGGGTCTGGGTTATTGATTTAAAAAACAACTTGCAAATGTTTCTTGCTTTGACCTCAATCTCATACCGAGTATGCCAGAACATGATGATAATGGTTACGTCACGAGATGATGGGATTGAAAAAGCATATCTACTTCAGTGGGCTTGAGAAAATGACAGTAAAAAGTTGTAAGTTTGGAAAGATCTTTCTTGGCATGCATGTCAGTAACAATTACATGAAGACAGCTGTTAAATTAGATTTATAAATTTATCTTTTATATAAAATAAAGCATGCCTTTAAACATTACTGCTATAGTGCATATAAACCTTCCTATGCCCATTCTCTCACTGTCTGTTTGCTGTGTTTGTCTCTCAGATCTAGTTCGTTGTTGTTCTGCAATGATCACTACCCTAGGATTCCGTTGGTAATTTATCGTTGACATTAATATGTTTCTTTTAGAACACGATTTATCGTTATTGCAGACCAGTATGTTACACCGATGGAAGAGCCAATACTTCCAAATATGGAAATTACTATTAGTACTACATATTGATCTTATTTTATTGTGATATAATTACAATGGAATAGGGCACAAGTTCTAAAACTTATGTAGCCCCCTCCCATATACATGTACATATACAAGTGTAACACCTGTCTGTCTATTCGGTGTATCGTTGACAGTAAACTACGGAAACCTCAAATGTTAAGTAATATTAAATATTTTTGTTGTTGTAGATGCTTGAAAAAACGTCGTCACTATATCTGCTAGGAACTACTAAATACTAGTAAACTAATTTGAAGACAGTTTAACAAAGTTTGGGGAATGAACAATCATAAAAGCAGACAAATCATTTAAACTGGTTAGATCGAGTAAGGTTTTGTCTGTAGCTTTATGAACACGATTGCATTTTTAAACGAAATTATTGAGAAAATTATTGTTGCATTGAATGATTTTCAGGCGGGCTCTGCTGAAAGCAGAGTCCTGGCTGTAGGCAGGCAAATCGCCAATGTTACTATAAATAGCACAGCTTCAAAAGTAAACAAAAAACCAAACAGCGTCAAAGTAAAAGCTTCCGCTATACCAAATAGTTACACAAAGAGCCACGTTTTGTCAAAAGTGTTGGCATTTTTTTGTTTCTTTCTTTTTTTTATTAATTTCGATAAAATTGTCTATCTTATTTAGTTTCTTTATTAGTAACGTGTTTTAAAAACAAGACTATGCATTTTGGACACATACAATGCGCAGGAATTTCCATGAACTACTTTGCTGCGCGTTGAAGACATGGGGATTGAATATATAACGCGTGTTGCAAAATTCAAGGCACATTTCAGTCTTTACTACACAATATGCATAAAGACACACCAAAAGAGCCCGGCTTTCAGTACTTCAGTACTTTGATTTTATCTCGTTATGACAAGTTGTCTGCTCAACAGACGTCAGTTATTGGCACGACGACATCAAAAAAATAAATCATTTAATGCTTATATTTACATTCTACTTTTATTTATTTTATTGGATAAATTGCTTAAAATTGCATATCACGCAGAGTGTGAATTAGTAACCGCAAGAACAGCTGTTTTCTAAAACCGGTTAAAACTGGTTAGCACATTAGACTGTTGAGATGAGCCTTGAAAATATAACCCATGAGAAATAAATAGATTGAAATTTGGCTTTAAACAATAGAATCAACTTCATTGTTGAATAATTGTAAAACATGGTGTTTTCACAACATGTATGGCATATATTTTTAAACCCATACCATAGGAATCAAGTTTGGGAACTACTTAATATGTAAATTATATGTAAATTCATACGCAGTGTTTAGGTTGTTGCATTTAGAGGCAATTAAAGAATTTAATGGAAAAACACAGTCGAATGTAAAGATTTGTTTGTGAAAATAAAGATACATATGTATTTATGATACCAGGTATTTGGGATTATCCCAGAAGAATGATATAAAAATGGAGTAACAGGAAAAAAACCCAACCTTTTTTCATGGTAAAGAATATTGTCAACCATACACAAACCGTCGAATATTTCTTTTCTGTGATTTACGAATGTTGACCAAATGGTATCTTGCAAGCGACAAGCCGAAATCAAGCAGGTGGAATTTTCAACATGAATTTTATATATGAGGCAAAATATTGAGGTCTGCATTTACAAAGAATTATAACTATTGTTTACGAAATTTTCAATAAAATGGGGACAACATCTTTCATTTAAGCATGCCATTTAGATAATCCCTTTCCAGTTGGTCATTAGAGTTTTAGACAATGGCAGTCATGTAGTTATTTTCGAAAGTTATCAGTCGTTATTCTGGAATTGTCCATGATTAAGTAAGATTTGCTTCCTACAGCCAGAAACTCCAAAGTAAAAGCCCATACTTCAGTTAAAACACTCAAAGAAACCTACGAAAAGGTATCCTGTGCAACACTTGCCGCTCAAACTGTGGCCTGTCCAACCACAAAGAAATATTTGAATAAACAAGTAATCAAAATTATAAATTTTCATGAAAGATTGAACTACTTCTTTTGATATCTGATGTATGAAAGTGTTCAGAACAGGCACAGGACAACAAACGACGAGCCATGAAAGCGCGGGGAGCATTGCATGGTCTTTTACCGAGGCTTGACGGTCAGCATTGTTGTCATATTGTGAATTCTGAATTTACTGGGTGGCAATAAGTTCAAAATTAGTTGTGTTATGTTGTAAATTTTGTATTTACTACCACCCGGTAATTCAAAATTTATAACCTGACACTGTTGTGCATCACCTTTTCTTCCTACAGACTGTCAATTAAACAGAACAGATGGGAGTACGTTGAATTGTCACCATTTATTAAGTTGAATTATCAATTGAATTATGGATTGCCGAATCTTGGTAACAGATATTTCGACTCTGTGTTGATTTTCTTGTTTCATTTGTTACTTCACTTGTTGTATGTCACTGGTTACACAAGTCGTCGGCAATCACTTTGTAACGCATCACTTCATTATTTGAGAGATACTTGAAAATTGATTTCCGTTAGAATTGCTTTGATAAGCTTTTGCAGTTAAAATGCTTACAAGGAATCGTCTATATATATACATGAAAACCCTTTTTTGAACTTGTAAAATTAATCTAATTCATGTCAATGATTTTTTTTTTAAAAGCCGTTTGAAAAAGTGTAAGTCGCTGTTTTAAGTTTCTCGTTCGAAAGGCCATAAATCGATGAGAAGAAATTTCAGAGACTTTTTTCCAAAGGTCCCCTAGTCAGTGATTCGCTGTAGCCTAGAAACAGGCTAATGAGTTAATAACTTAGAATGCCTTCTTTTAATCCTAGTTCACTTTTAATAAACTAATGATGGAATGAAAAATGGCGGAGATACATTAGTGAAACCAATCTAATTAAGCGTAGTTCAATCAGTGGGCGCTTATCAATTTTCATCGTCATTTTCCGTACTTTTCTCAGAGATTCTAATTGACGAGGTAAGAAGAACAATGCGATTCTATTTAAATTAAAGAATGTTTAAACTGATAAAAAAAACAAAGATAATTCTAGAAAATGCAGAAAACTTTAAGATAACTGTGATAAAGTGTCCTTATTTTTTTTAAATATGAGCAAATTGGTCAATTTTAAAGTTTTGGGACAATGGCAGTTTTAGGACTATCAATATGTTCAATTATCAACCAAGAACTTGATTCTAGCTTATCATTTAAGAACATTATTACAAAGAATAACTTAAACGTTTTTTGCTTCTCGTATCTATAGTTTACGGTACAGGTATATTTCATATATTTCATCCAAGAGAAACATAACATTAATTTTTAAAAATATTAAGGTTATTTAGAAATATTAAGGTTGATTGAGTAAATTATAAAAACTTCATAAAAATTAACATGTTTTCTTTGAGATGATGTTTAATTTATTCATGTACAAATATATCAACATTTGACTAAATAACATGTAAATAACAATTATTTGAATGCATCAATCATTAACACAATGTGTTAATTGTTAGCCAACAACATTCATAATAACTTAATAAATGTAGAGTAACTGCTGATTGCAAACTGTTTTAATTCGGTCACAATAACACAGTACTATATGACTTAACTGTTAACATTAACAAATGACGAATGAGTTAACAGTTAGTTTCCAGAATTAATACTAGTTAACTATTGGAACAGCATAAATCAACGATTGAATGAGTTAACAGTTATTCTTCACAATATTAACCGATGAGTTAATGTGTTGACTGTTAGTTGACAGCCTTGATGTAACTAAATTAATGTATGGTAACTGCTATTTGGAAGTATATTCTTGTTGGTAACAATCACATAGCTATAAATGTGTTAACTGTTAGTTGCCAGCATTATCATCTATGTAGCACTAGATTTGTTAAATGTTAGGATTTGGCCTTAACCAATTACTAAACGTGTTTGAATTGTTGGTACAAACATTAACCTATACCAGACATAATTTAACACTTGAACTGTAGTTGACAGCAATGAACCGTGACATGTTACCTGTTGGTCGACAGTGTTAACTTAGAACTAAATATGTTACCTGTTAGTCGACAGTGTTAACTTAGAACTAAATATGTTACCTGTTGGTCGACAGTGTTAACTTAGAACGAAATATGTTACCTGTTGGTCGACAGTGTTAACTTAGAACTAAGTGTGTAACCTGTTAGTCGACAGTGTTAACTTAGAACTAAGTGTGTAACCTGTTGGTCGACAGTGTTAACTTAGAACTAAATATGTTACCTGTTAGTCGACAGTGTTAACTTAGAACTAAATATGTTACCTGTTGGTCGACAGTGTTAACTTAGAACGAAATATGTTACCTGTTGGTCGACAGTGTTAATTTAGAACTAAGTGTGTAACCTGTTAGTCGACAGTGTTAACTTAGAACTAAATATGTCACCTGTTGGTCGACAGTGTTAACTTAGAACTAAATATGTTACCTGTTGGTCGACAGTGTTAACTTAGAACTAAGTGTGTAACCTGTTGGTCGACAGTGTTAACTTAGAACTAAATATGTTACCTGTTGGTCGACAGTGTTAACTTAGAACTAAGTGTGTAACCTGTTAGCCGACAGTGTTTCCTTAGAACTAAATGTGTCACCTGTTCGTCGACAGTGTTAACTTAGAACTAAATGTGTTACCTGTTAGTTGACAGCAGTATTCTTTAATGTAACTGCACTATTAAATTAATAAATGCATGTATCAAGTTTTATTCATTTTAGAGTGTGACCTAGAGTTTGATTTGTGAAGTGTTGATTTAACCTTCTACCTTAAACTACAAAATGTGTTAACTGTTAGTTGAATGAATTAGCCTAGTATTAAACACGTTAACTGTTAGCTGAAGTAATAAGCCAGAGATTAAATGTGTTAACTGTTAGTTGAATGCATTAGCTCAGGATTTAATGTGTTAACTGTTACTGACAAATGCATTAGTTCAGGATTAAGCGTGTTGACTGTTAGTTGTATTAATTAGCATAGAATTTAACGTGTTAATGTGGTTTTGGAGACCTCCATGTTGTGACGTATTATTTATCAAAATAACAACACAATCAAATGTAATTTTATAAATAGTTTCTTTCCCCAAACTTTAACCTTTAAGCATAGTACAATAGGTTAGAGGTTTCTCTACGAATCTGTAAATCATGAACTCGAATCCCCCTGGAGATTATAAGATTTTTACCTTTGCAAAAATTGTTAAAACCTATTTTTTTTTTTTTGGGGGGTTAAATATTTTGAAAGATGAAAATTCATAATCGGTGAAAGCATTTTAATTATAATGTGCTTTAATCCACATTAATATCGACAAAATGTTGAATCATTAGAAATCGGGATGGCTCAATTTTTATTTGGGCACTGGTAGTCCTCCCCTCGAATTTGTTTATCCTCGACAAAAAACAAATTTTGAAAGATTTAGTTTTCTTTCTGAAACTAAAAACCGAGCATCCACGAAATTACATCACCACGAATAAGCAAAAAACAAAAACACGAAAATTTGCCCCGCGAATTTAAATGATTTCCCAGTATGTCCCATACTACGTTTAGCGTAAGTTATATAAATAAGTAGGGGTTAAACATTTTAACTGTCAGTTGTATGAATTAGCATGGGATTTAACGTGTTAACTACTAGTATTAGTTGTATGAATTAACATAGGATTTTATGTGATAACTGTTAGTTAAATGCAATAGGATTAAAAGCGAGAACTGTTAGTTGAATGCTGAAGATTAAACGTGTAAATTGTTGGTTGAATGCATATTACCGTAGGATTAAACGTATCAATTGTTAGTTGAAACATAACCCATTTAATCGGCCTGTATGTTTCAACTTACGATACATAAGTGTTGGATAATTGAAATTTGAAGTCAAATGTTGTTGTACAGAAACTGTTTTACATGTACTAAATATTGTTGTCATCTAACGATTCAATTTTTATAAAATTCAATATGATTTAATACTAAATTTAACCACGAACGACACTTGTTGAAAGAGTAAACTAATATATAAAAATTCTTTTAGGATATCATTGCGTGAGGAGATAAATAATTCAGGGTGGGGAGGGGGTTCATATAAAAAACATCTTATACGGAAGTTAACGAAGGATAAATGGTCTTTTACAAAACTTGTCAATTCACCTCAGATGCTAGGCTTATTAACGGGGATCATCGGGTCGTGCATTAGATATACCCATTATACTATTAGTATCCATTCGCTGCTGAGAACACGGGTCCTCAATACAGGGTTATTAAAGGTATCCCCTCGGGCCTGCTTCATTAAACATGAGAGCACCTTTATTGATTTCAGTTTGTGGTATATTCCTTGCATGTAATGGAAAAAGGGATGAGGTTCAACCATCTTCCTATCCAAAGGTTAGCTTATTTCTTTGTTTTATTTATCTATTTTTCATTTTACAATTAATGATTATTCATCTTTGTAACTGTTTATTCTTTATTTCATTCTTTCTGTAAAACTATCAGCTGAGATGCGATGGTATCTGATTGTATATCAAGAAATGTTAAGTGCTTTTGAACTTATATTTATGACAACTTTTCGGTTGTATTTTTCTATAACAATGTTTGGCGCGACACGAAATTTGAATTGTTCCTACACTAACATCATGGACAATCGAAAAAAAAAATGGAAGGAAATTTAGATTGCGTTTATATGTATAGCTCACTTTTAGGTTCTTAAGCCCTTTATGTTTTGTTGAGTATCTCTTATATCATACAGTCATTGACATCAAAAGAGGGCAAAATATGAATAGTTTGCAATTGACCAGAAGGTGAAAATGTTGTCTGACGCCGCACCTTCAGGTCCAACAATTCATATATTGCCCTCAACCCAAGTCAATGACTGTTTTGTTATAACCTTCATTTAAATTTTATGATTTGAAAGCACGTGATACTATCTTTCGTATAACTCTTTCTGCACTAAACTTTGGCTTTTTCCGCTCGGACGAAAATTACATGTGAGGTAGCGGTCAAAAATGGTAGACCGGTCAACATGGAAATTGTCAGACAAATTGAAAGAACATTCGTTTTATTGGACTTTTATAATTTAAAATTAATTAATTAAAAATTTAAAATTTAAAATTTTTAAAATTTAAGAATTTTATAGAAAAATGAAAATAAGGGTAAAACAAAATAAAGTAGCAAATTTTGAATTGAATGAAAATCGTTTTCTAGCAGAAAACCTTATTCTAATGCAAAGTAAGGTGAAGTTAAGAATAAAAAAACGGGCTTATTCATGTAACAGGCTACTGGATATATTTTGAAGTAGATGTTGTCTAAAAATGAGTTAAAGCACATTTTCAAAAAAATCTTTAATGATGAAACAATATTTTAAAGCAGTAACTGATTTTAATCACGGAATAGAAAACAGAATGATATATAAGGTAAAATTCACAAGGGGAGAAGAATGTAACGCCGAGTCATGTTCGTCAAAAGAGAAATACAAATGAATCAAAGCATTGGTGTTTGAAGTATTTCATAGTTATTATGTACCCAATTTTTTCCATTAATTATTTATTTACATATCTAATTTTGCTTTGACCTCAAACGCGAACGTTTAAGTGCATTTAGTGCGTCAGCATTTTTTATTCCATTCCATAGTAGTTATTTATATGCACGGGATGTATCTACTATATATGATTTTTGCAGATGGCTTAGAACGTACATGTAAGATTCCTAAAAACTCGGATTTTAATCTGAGATATTTTACTAGCAAATCAGTGAATGTGTATTACTATATTCTATTG
The DNA here is from genome assembly GCF_025612915.1 of Magallana angulata. Taxonomy (NCBI): domain Eukaryota; kingdom Metazoa; phylum Mollusca; class Bivalvia; order Ostreida; family Ostreidae; genus Magallana; species Magallana angulata. The sequence continues at coordinate 11,472,152 of NC_069113.1, forward strand.
TTGGTTGGGGTTGTCTTTAGTATATTCACAATATTAATTCCCCGCAAAATATACTGTACAAACACATAAAAATTTCTCGTCCAACCAACTCAGCATGTCATAGTATGGAAAGGATGATAGTAATTAAGTTTCTTGTCTATAGATCCGACTGGCGATGACTAAACATCAAAGCAATATCTTAAATTCAAGATAAAATCTTTGACTAAAATGTCAAACTTTTTTCACAGAAGAAATTTTTAAACTGTAACAGGGAGTATGGTGACCAGCGCTAACAACAGCAATAGTCTCCCGCAGACAGTGTACAGTATGATTGGATCTAACAGCGTGGGTCCAATCACGTGGGATGATGCCACCTGGATCCTGACCAGTTCCTTCATTATCTTCACCATGCAGTCAGGTTGGTTATGCACGTACTGCACGGTCGTTAATGGCGGAGTAATAAAACCCCTTTTTATTGTCAAGAATTTATATCAAGGTGTTTTCAAATGATAAATGTAAAAATTTTGCTTAGCACGATTTAAAAACGGTTGACTATTTAAAAAATCGCAGGAAAAATATTTTGTCAAAATTATTCTAAAATATTCTTAGCTCATTTCTGGATTTTCCTACGTTGTCTGTTGGTGTCTTTAATTGTTGTTTACCCGTGTTCACCTCTAATTTTTACAAAAACCCCACTTATTACAAATTATTACTGTTGATATCCAAGTTGGCGAAGATTTTCTGAGTAAATTTCAAAATCAACTCCTCTGAGTCGTCATCCACAAAGGGTACACGAAAATACAGAGTGGTCGGGATCTTTGTACTTCGTTCGATTAAGAGAATCCGCAGATTTTAATACTGTTAACAGGAAAATATTCGCCCCTTTTTTATTTTTGCCCCTTTCGCCCCTCGAACCAGCGGGTGGATTTAAGACTGGGCGAATTCCAAAGTTTCAAATTATATAATGTACATGTACCTCTTTAAATACAACTGTGTGTGGGCGAACTCAAGACGGGGCGAAACTGTTCGCAAGTTCAGAAGGGGCGAGAATAACATGGGGCGAAAATACATTGTATCCCTGTATGGAGTAGTTCTTTGAAAAAAAGAAAATTCCAACTTAAAAAGAATGTGAAATATCTTTTTTTTTTTTAATCTCAAAGTACAAATACAAACATAGTATGTACTTGAACATTGATTTATAAGTAAAAATCATTTACATGTATTAGTTTTCTTTTAAATCATTATGTCACAAAACTTATTTGCTTGATTCCATACTCTGTTCTAAACATACCCGGTAACCTGGAGTTGATGCATATGGTGCTTTACTATCCACAGTTATCTGCAATAACAATTATATGATTGTGCATTTGTTTGGAAAATTAAAGGTTGATTGATCGAAATGCTAGAAAATAACAATTGTATAAGCTACGTGCATGTACAATGATTATTAATTCCAGAAGATAATATTTGACAATTCTTAAATTTTAGACAAGCTTTAAATGATTGATGACGGAATTGTAGGATTCATGTTTCAGAGATTGAAAAAAAAGTTGAAGGATCGATACTTAATTAAAACTTTTCATATTGAAATTAAAGATGAAAACTTCACATACTAGATATATGATTGATATTAACCGAAATATCGTATTGATTTTTAATGAAAAAAAATCAAAGCTTTTAGGCCATACCTCACTGACTATTTTGATAGAACTATCATAAACATGACTTTGTATTGATTGCAGAAAAAATGAAGGCAAAATTTAGGATTTTAAAGAAATACCATTTTAATAAGGATTATCAACAATATACATGATATAGAAATGATAAAATATAAAATTCGAAAAAATTAAATAAAGAAATTGATATACATGTACGTGTACAATGTATATATAAATGCAAATATTTCACTTGCAGAAAAAAGACTGTTGCATGCATATGGGTAACCTTTAATGCCATTGCAAATATTTAATATAATACTTTATAGCTATACTCTGTCCCAAGTTTTTGCTTCCACCACTTTTCGCTTGATATTTCGATAATAATAAATACCTTTGTGCTCAAACTACGTTCATCCACTAATATAAAAAATGTCCAGATTATCTGTTTTGAAACGCCCCCTCTACCGTTTCAGGTTTCAATACACATCCCAAAATAGAAAGTCTACGGGGGTTTTGCATTGTAGCAGCCATTAATAAGCCCGGATGATATCGTTGAAAAATTACGCGAGGTGTCCCGAGTACTTCCGAATGGAGAAAAGATGTCAACATTTCCCATTATAAATAAATCTCCGTAAGAAATTTGTAAGAAATTTGTTTTCGTTCCTGTAAACTTGTATGAGTGAAAAGAGATAATTTGTTAATGAAGATATCTTGGATATTTCCATTTCATCGATTTCAGCAGTACTTCTTTCACAGGTAAGTGTATTTTTTATTAAAAATCATCAAAAAGTGATGGAAGCAATAACTTGGGACAGACTATAGTAATTATTATTTCTTGGCCGGAAAAATAATGAATGTTGTAAGTCGCGCCTGGCATTTGAAATTGATCTTTGATAACCTATTACATGGATTCCCAATAGACAGAGTCTTGCTGAATTATATGGATGGATTTATTTAATGAACCGAGTAATGCCTACGTAATACATTAAGTGCTAATAACAATCTTCGTTAATTTCCCGCAGATTCAGCACAGGGTTTGATGATGAGCTAGGCGGGGGATTTGTAGCATCTTTAGATAGACCAGTACAGCAATCCTTAGAAATAAAGACTAACAAAAAAATATATACTGCGCACATCTTCTCATCAAAGATCCTTCACAGACTATAGAAGCCATTAATGTACATGTAGTGACTTAGTCGCTAAAGTATGGTATACATGTACATACCGCACCAAAGAAAATTTTGTGAAAGCCGTAATATCGACAGTAAAATATTTACAACAAGTACATGTGCTCGCTGAAAATCTCACTTTATAAAGTTCAAGGGTAATATTATTCTTGCATAGTCAGCAAATTTTGATTGCTTCTATTTCTTGGAACTGTGTTAAAGCTAAAAAGTTTTCGAGTGCTGTTAATTTGCGATACATAAACATGCTGTTATTGAGTATTAGAACCATTTTAATAAGAGCTTGGACTTTGGGTAGTTGTGTTAAACGCAATGTGACGCAGGCCTGTCTATTTCATTGTCAGCCACTAAGCCATGGCACTCTGAAATCAACAAGATTTTTCTGGCTTCTGAGCTTAGACTACGCAATCGGTGCATATTTCGCTTGAAACCGCGTCATTTAAACTTGTTTTGACGCAAGAAATAGATAGCTACGTCCTACTGAAAGTCCAAGGTCTTGTTAAAATGGTTCTATCTTCTCGCCTTTTGATAGTGTACCTCCTTGCACGAAACATAACATTCAATTTTCCAAATTAAAGAAAATCAAAATTAAAAATCATTGAGCAAATTAGTACTCCTTTGGTTTAATTTTAGTTTTAACTGCTTAGTCCGATTTCTTGACTATTACAGTATTAACCGCAAAATGGCCCATCTTATTCATTCTTCCTTAGTGTACTGTACATATTAATCAATTTTATCTCGAGACAATTTTTGGTTGGGTTAGGATTAAGATGGGGTGGAATTAGTCTTTGGTGTCCGTTCATTTGAATCTTGGGCATTATATAGCGCACTGTCGGCCTATCCTTCCTTTGCATGTTGATATATATATGTGTGTCAAGTTGTTATCATTTCTTGCCAAGAGGACTATGTGCGGTATGGTCTAATATCTGCCCCCAATTTTAACCAATTTTTAAATAGTGTCGTATAAAAATAAAATCTTCATAAATCATTGTACAGTGGACGCCTATCACTTTAATCTTGATTTTAACCGCCATTGCTCATTGACTATTTATCTATGACGTCAACTTTATGACCTTATTCCCGCAAATTTGCAAACGGATGAAAATATTCTCATTTTTGCTTTAAATTTTGCATTTGGAAGTATAGAGCGCAGGTCTGCTCAAGTAAGATTTAAACATATGTTTTACTTCAGATAATTATACACATTTATATACTAAAAAATGGTACTTGAGCAAGCCTGCGCTCAATGTTTCCCAGTCGAAAAACCATCGGAAACACCCATATTTTGCTTCATAACATCAATTTATCAAAATTAGGCAATATTCATGACGTCATTTCTACGTTGTCACTGTGGTGTTAACCTTTTGCACCCTTTTTTTAATATGATTCTAGCTATCTTCACCCTTATTTTTAAAGCGCTTTATAAAACTTTAATTTTTGGGGCAAAAAATGCATAAAACCACACATAGTCCTTTGACTTTCTGTTTCTGATAAATATATTTCATTAAGTTGGATTCTTCTCATAGACTTTACACTCAGGAACAAAAGTAAACAGCCAAACCAAAAAAAATAATAAAATGGAAACCAGTCAAATAAAGAAAGGAATCATTCCCGCCTCTAGGGCCTCTTAAGACAATGTCTCCGTGAAACTAACATTCATGAATATGTCACTATAAAATAAAGAAGAGTATAACCTTATTTTGATAGGGTTCGGCCTCCTAGAAGCTGGCTATATTTCCAGCAAGAACGAAGTGAACATCATGGTCAAGAACGTGGTGGACGTGGTGTTCGGCGGACTGTCGTACTGGATGTTTGGGTTCGGCCTAAGTTTTGGAGACGGCGAATACTCCAACCCGTTCTGTGGAATCGGCTACTTCTTTGTAGACGCCCCAGAAGAAATGATGGGTATTCTCTTCTCCACGTTTGTCTTTCAAATGTCCTTTGCCACCACAGCAACCACCATCGTGTCTGGAGCAATGGCGGAAAGAACAAAGTTGTCCGCTTATATCATCTTCTCGTTCTTCAACACCTTGATCTACTGTATTCCGTCTCACTGGGAATGGGCCTCCAATGGGTTTCTACGGACCCTGGGTATGGTAGACGTGGCGGGGGCAGGAGCCGTGCATCTTGTGGGTGGGGTCTCAGCCCTGGTGGCGACACTTATCTTGAAACCGAGGCTGGGACGATACGACAATGGAATTAAACCCCCGCCTCTAGGAAATCCAGTCAGTGCTTTGATTGGGATGTTCATGCTTTGGTAAATTATGATTTCCTTTCTAATACGGTTACGAAATGTTTTAACATATATTTGTTAAACGTCATCGATTTTTATATCAATATGTAGTATAATATATATTGTATCATATCAACAGTATATGGTTTTCTCATAGGACAGCATTCGTTTTAAGTGTATAGAGGATTCCTATAACTTTTGATTGTTTATGGTGTAAATTTCGTACTGCATAGAATTTTGTGTACAGGTGGGGATGGCTGGCCTTTAACTGTGGAAGCACTTTCGGAATATCGGGTGGAAAATGGAAATTGGCCGCAAAGTGAGTTTAAAACCTTGGTCTACGGAATATATTTTTATAATCTAAATCAAAGGCAATCGGTATCTTGCGTCATAGCAATCGACTTTTGAGGTCCACTGGTAATGGGTTAAACGAAGAGCGCTTTGTTGTTAAGGAAGCAGACGACATTTATTACCCCCGACATGCACATCACTGTCTTGTAATCTTGTAGACGTACCTCATTACTGAGGAAGCATTTAGGAAATCACTTCAAAGTCAATGTTTTGGTTCCTCTTATGTATGTAAAAATTAAAATATCAAGGACACTCCGTGTTTCATGGGCGTACCCTTCTTTAATCAGGCACGTAGCATCGTTTTTTAAAGGGGGGGGGGCAGACTCATCCAAAAAATCTTGACAAGCAAAAAAAAAAAAGAAGGGGAAAATTCAAAGTTTCCCAAAATCTTCAAAATCCTATTCCGGGGGGGGGGGGGGGGGGTGGGGGGGGGGTGGGGGGTGGGGGGGGGGGTAGTGTATATAACTTCAATTTCACTACTCATTTCCTTATTTTCATATCAATTTCTTACATACACCCAAAAAAGTGGGGGGGGGGGGGGCAACTCCATGATAATTAAATTTTTTATATGTAAATTTTTAAAAATTTGTTGCTGCGAGAAAAGTGGGGGGCCAGCCCCCCCCCCCCCCCCCCCCCCCGATGCTACGTGCCTGTTTAACTAGTAACATCGTTGTGTGCATTTGCGTTCTAAAGCATTGGTCGTGGTAATGTCGTCGGTAACTTTATCCCCCGTGCTTCCATTAAAAACAGTTAATCTATAAGTAAAACCAATACTCTTATACGACTCTTACATGAATGTGTGGATGAGTCGTTTTAACTTTTAAATACACTGAATTTGGTAGGTCTGCAGTGGTCACGCTAAACGGGTCCATCGGAGGAGGAGCAATGGGGATACTGATTTCGTAAGCTGAATTCACTCACAAAAATGACAATTTCAAAATGACGAGTTCTTTGACTACTTTTCTCATGTATATTTTCCTGTGTCTTGGTTTCAGATGCATTCGCTTCAAAGGAAAATACGACATCAGTTATATCGTGAACGCTGTGCTTGGATCTCTGGTCTCCATCACTGGTAATTGCTTTCTATTTTGAGAACTTGGTTAGAAATAGCCATAACCAATAAATTTATTGGCTGTTTTTCGCCTAGTTTGATTTTTAAAAAACCACATAGTTGCCTCTTACCCTAGTTCCAGTCATTAGAATTTTGATAAGCAACAGTTGTTTAATTATTTCATCACTGACAATAGTTAAGGGAAAATTATAAATGCCTTGGCTTTCAAAGTTGATCAAGGTGTAGATAATAGTAATAAGGTTTTAATTGTAAATAGAAAATTATAGTAATATTGGGGTCCCCTGCAGAGGTTCAAAATTCATAGAAATTCACTGTGCTCTTCGTGTTACATTTTGTTCTTCAATTTTCATGGGTAGGTGCGTGCGCAGTGATTCATCCGTGGGAAGCCCTTATAGTTGGAGCTATCGGTGGGGCGCTTGCAATATTATCCTGCCACATTTTAGACAGACTGAGAATAGATGACCCAGTGGGAGCAAGTTCTGTGCATGGGGCATGTGGTGTATGGGTATGTGATAATTGATTATAATTATCAATAATTCAGTTGCCTTGCGGCTTTATTCATAAAAATTGTAAAACATGCAATTCTTCTTCTGAAATAAAACATGGCGTTTTTGGGTGATCACTTTTTACCTTTTTTCCTAAGGGTTTGCTTGCAGTTGGGCTTTTTGCTAGCAAGGACTCCTTAGAGAACACCACAATGGGAAGAAGCGGTGTCTTCCACGGCGGCGGGTTCTACCTGTTGGGGATTCAGCTGTTGGCCGTGGTGGTTATTACAGTCTGGAGTTCTGTTTTATCCCTCGTTATCCTTCTGGTATGTAAGTCCATGTCCACGCCAATAATGCTTCTAATACAGTTTCAGTGATTTTGCACTTATCTTTCAAACCGTCTCTCTTTTTTTAAGATCCTGAAATTTACAGTAGGCTTAAGATTGAGCGTTGAGAATGAACTCATGGGTGCGGATTATTCAGAACACATGATTGGACATGACACTATGGTTACGCAAATGCTCAAAGATTACGTCAATGAATCCCGAGAAACTCGTCGGGAAACGCCGTTATCTGTCATATCTGGAAAAGCTGGTGAGGATAACACTAAAAATAACGAGAAGAACAATATGAAGGAACGAAACAGTCGCGTCACCATTCGTCGGGGATCGTGTATTTCCCGACTCTCTTATCAAATATCCAGAAATCTACTCCTCAAGCATGAGAAAGTGACCCCTATAAACAACAATGAGGGTGGGATTCCTGGACAAACGGATGAGATAAATTAAGAGATGTCGGGTCTAAAAGAACCACTTCACGTCTTTTCACAACCATGTCTATGATACAGTGCACAATTAAGGTGGAATAACACATCATCACAAAATGGCTGACTGCTGATCAAAAATCGACATTTCGTTTTATTAAAAGGATTTTATGGACTGAAACATGTAACTTACTCCACCAGGACTTACTCCATAGCCGAGTGGATAAAGTGTCGGACTTGTGGTCCGTACATCCCGAGTTCAAATCCCGCAGGGGCTTTTGTTGTTACTTACTGGAATAATTATTTAGATATCTATTTTTTATCCCCAAACTGCAAATTTTTCGCTTATTTGACATTTGTATAGTTTATTTATCATTATATCTTTCATTACCAAATAATTTCCTGTTAATTTGAGTGACTTTTTTCAGGTGTGTTATTCCACCTTAACAAAAGATCATTAACTCATTCAATTGTTTAATCTACCCATATCAAAAATTATGGTTTATAGATCACATGATCTGAAGACTCACGTACTGTAAACCAATTTTTATTCGCGTGCGAGAAATATTCGCAAAGTTCACAAGAACCTCTTCGTCGCGAATATTTCTCGCTGCAATCTAGTTTTTGCTTTAAAGGTGTTCTATCAAAACGAGTATGAATAAAATTAATGGTCGCAAAAAAGTCTAGTTTATTACCGCTTAATCGCGAAATCAAGTCGTCGCGACTAAAATTTGGTTTACAGTAAACCTTTCTGTTGGTCAGAGATAAGCACACGTCTGTCGGTGTCGTTGTCTTTTAAAAAAAATATATTTACATATCCACAAGGGCAATTCTAACAAAGTTTGGCATAAAGCATCCTTAGGTAAAGGGCTTTAAAATTTGCTCCGTTAAATGGTTGCCCCTTTTCATTCGGAGATGATGAATAAAATTCAGAATAACCGGGTTCTAAAACAGATACCAGGTGGGGGGGGGGGGTGGCAGAGGTGTAACTTTGTAAAATAAATTGCAATCCTAGAAGTTGTGGTGAAGCTATCTAGCTATTTGGATTAAAGTTGAAAATTGTTGCTCTGGTGAGCAGTGTGGCCTATGGGCTTTCTGTATTCGTTTTATGTTTCATACAGTGCATATTCACACATTGTTTGTAACTGCATCCTTTTGCCAAATTTCTATTTTATGTAGTACCAGTAACTTAGAGGCTCTTTGGAAACTTTCGGTTAAAACTTCCACAAGTTTTTTTTTCTGGAACTGCACTATTTCATGTAAATAAAATTTAACTCAATAAATTTCCTTCACTTTTCAGCATAAATGATGTTAACATTATACTTCTATCTTGCTGTGAAGAACAAAGTTTTGTAAAATTTACACGATTCTCATGTAATTGATATAGTTGCTCTTCCTTCACCTTCCATTCAGATCCTTCTTGTACATATGATGTTGCAGGCTAAAGAGTTTATATTCTATATGTTATGTTTAATAAATTGTTTACATCTTTCTTCGTGTCTGGCTTTCATTCTACTGTATGGTGCATGAATCAATTAAACAATAAAATGCTTTCTGTCTGACGATTAACAATAAAATACTTTCTTTGGTGATTCATACGGGGTATGAAGGTGGCGACATTGCAGAAAACATACATTAACTAAATTACTGTTAATGTGCATCGGTACGAAAGCTAACAGAAACAGCCAAAAGTCCGCGATTTTTCTTTGGTCGCAAGTATCGACCAATCGATAAACGGGGTTTGTAGACTTCAGTCCTGTCAGTTTCAGCTGCTGTAGATTACGCCAAACGATATTTAAGTCTGGCTGTTTTTATAGAGCTATAAATTAACTATACGTTTCGTAAGAAATGGGGGAAACGTATTCGGTTGATGTAAATATAATAAAATAAAATTACTGATGCTACAATATACCGGTACATCTACATCATATAAATATTTAGTAACATCTCACTTCTTGTTCAGATAAGGAAAATAAAAACCATTGTTTCATGACAAAAATCATTCAAATGTTTTAATAGTGTTTATTAGAACTACATTTTGCCATAATTATTTCATCATCAACTAAAACCGTTTTTACTGATCTTGTTTTACTAATATATATAATGCCATCTAAAACAATTCAGTATAAATTACTGAATATATAAAAATATCCAAAAAAATATGAGTGTCTGCAAATCAGCTTAATGAAATTGTCGTTGTCATGTATTCCCTCTTTCCATTATGCAAACATAAATGCTAGCAAGTATTACAGTATTTTTTTTTGGCCTATTAGGAAAATTAAAAATGAGATCATGGTTGAATGTCTTTCTGACGACCTCCAGTTGAGGTCAAGATTCAGGGTCCTGCAGTGGGATTTCTTCTTCCAATGACCTCCCATTGACCTTGACCTTGTCATCTAGTCCAGGGATTGTAATAATGTGGTCTGTCAGGGGTTTGTTATTGGTTTCTGGGAGACAGAGCATCAGAAATCCACACAGCAGAGCTAGACCCCCGAACACAGCGAATGGAAGTTCATCAATGGATCCTTTACTCTAGAAAAAATATTTGTTTACATATATCAATAAAACAAATCAGAAGAATTAGCAATAACTTCAAACAACCATATTTTAATATACATAAAACATACGACAAACTGAAGCATTCCATTGCCATGATTTCATTGTTACTTTCATTACGCATGTACTACTAGCACAGTTATGGAAGATGCTTCGAAATCTCAAATTATTTTCCGTAATTGTACTGATTTTAGAAAGAAAAAAAATTTCTGGTTATAAAAATCCTACCCATAATACACATACTTACGATCAATGCTCATGATATACTAGTACTGTTTCAATAAAAAGTACATTGATTCTTGCTGTATAATCAGCATTGCCCTTAAACCCAGTCAACATCTGTATCTTTAATATTTTCTGTAAAACTAAGACAATTTTTATTTCTGCCTCTCACATACTTACAAGAAGTACAATTTGTGGGGCTATAATCCCTCCTATTCTGGCTGACATGGCACAAGCTCCAATGCCAATATTTCTAAAACATCAAAAATCAAAAACTTCATACAAGAAGAAACTGCAAAATGTTCATGTATTTCAATCATATCTAATGCATGTATTTTTCTTGAGTTATCTAAATGACTAACCTTACAACTGTGGGGAATGTCTCGGCAGAGAAAACTTGCGTGGCTGCCCACCCGCCGGATATAGCCGACTTACCAATCATAGCAATAACAATGATCAATGTCGTCTGATACTCATCTACAAAAGTAAATGTTGACATTCTTCATCTGATACATTGTGCATCAATGTGTATATAAATAACTTTGTAGAGTACTTATTTTTTGGCATGAAAAGTGTCGATTGTAAATGTACCTGTACATGCATTTTAAAGTCTCTTTATAATGCACGTTAATTTAGATGCAGAATTCATGCATCAAAGGCAATAAAAAATGTATGACAACAGTGATGAATACTTTTATACATATCATGAGTTTTGGGAACATTGTATGTAGGTAAGTACTTGTAAGTGAAAGCATGTATACATGAGTATCACTTACCTATCAGATTTATGACTAGAACTGCTAAACATGAGATTCCTGCTAATAACATCAGAGACAGTGTGATTTTCCTCCTCCCTAATATATTGTTCAATGCCACCACATACACCAGAGCTGGTATTTCTACCAGACCTGAGATAAAGACATTCAGATGGAGATTCCCGGCCAGGTTACTGGTGTTAAAGTTTAACCCATAGTAAACCGAACTGGAAACAAACCTGAAAATGAAGAACAAATTTCGGTGATCAAATCTAGGAATATAAATTTTATAAGTCGTTATTTCACATGCCAAAAAATATGCTTGACAATGAATGCAAAATTTTTGTTCATGGAAACTTTGTGCCAATGTGAAATATGCTCACCATGTGTGCATTGTGCTTCTATTACGTTATCCATGACATTACATTGAATGAAATTGAGCCTTATTCGTTCCCAACTTTACTGTTTGGCAAAATGAATCTCCATGCATTGTTAGAATAATTCACACCATTTTAAAAATTTTGTTGAAATTTATCAAGAATGTGAAGTGTCTGAATTGTTAGCATATGGATTTAATAAAGCTCTGCTTTACAAAATCTGATTTAATAAGGCTCTGCTTTACATAATCTGACATATATGGTATCCAAAATACTGGTAGAGATTACCAGTAACACAGTGATAACTTGCAGAGCACAAACCGGTATTCAAAATAAAAAGTAAAACTATCAACCTACCAGCCATACATGACAATGAGAGAATTTTTTGTCATCTGACATGTGCGAAATAAATGCCAATAACTGAAGTTCTTGAATCTTTTTTCAGGCTTATTTGAGATCTGCAAATGGTAAAGAAATTTTTGAACACCAAAATGAATATGGTACATCAAACAGACTGGAAAAAATTGATATTGTTGTAATATTATTAATTCAATGTCTTTGTACACACCTCAGACACCTTCCTAAGTGTAGAAAGGTCAGGCAAATCCACTTTGTTATACCTGGCTACTGTTTTTAAAATGGCCTCTGCTTCATCATACCTTCCTTTGCTCAACAACCACCGTGGACTCTCAGGAACAAACCTGTGTGAAGGTTAAAAAAGAAATTACCGATTACCCGTATATAATATTAAAGTGATGTGAGTTGAAAGACCTAAGGTGGTATATAATGTGGTTGATAATGAAACGGGGTTGAAGGACCTGGCCATTTCATTTGGAATATTGAGACATACTAAATTAAATATATGTATATTAATCAAGAAATTGAAGGAAGAATAATTAGTAGAAAGCATTTTAAAGAGGCATGGTCACAATTTGTGTCAAATTCTATTTTTCTAATTTTATTATTTATAATGCTTTAGAAATGTATTTCAAATGATCAAATGAAATTTGAGATTCAGTGGTAAAGTTATTAAGCAAGATACAGGGCTCACAATTCTTTGTCATGTAAACAAGGCTTGTGGCCTGTTTTTGTTTACATAGGTTCAATATACCAGAAAAAATCTTTTTCAAGCTGATTTGACTATTATTATATTCATTTTAAACATAAAGAAACAGTTTCTTGACATTTAACACATTCATTTTAGGTCTAAAACTGGAATTTTCACTTCAACATTCAAAATGTAAACAAAAGCCTTGTTTACAAAGCAAAGAATTGTAATCTATGTAACTCGCTCATAATTCAATAAATGACACTCAAATTTTGGTTGCATATTAAAAATACATTACTAAGGCATTGTAAACATTTAAATCGAAAAAATAATTTTAGACCAAAATCGTGACCATGCCCCTTTAATTTCTAAAATATAGGGGGACAATGCCATTTTGTTATTGACTTACCACCATGAGAACAGCATAAAGACCCCAGACACAGACGTTCCTATGACTAGGTACCTCCAGTTTGTGATAAAGTACCCCCACACAGCGAGGGTCATCAGTCCCACTGCCCAGAACCCCACACACCCACAGAATGTTCGCCAGCTGGGGGTAACGAATTCCAGTGGGAGAACAAAGTTCACCACCATCACACCTACAAATCACAAAATTTCAAGATAAAATTTGGACAAAACTGGTTTCAGGCACTAAAATCATATTGGCTTTGATTGCATAATACATGTACAAATCTTATTCACATGAACTTTTACTCATTTTGTTGCAATACGAAAGTGATTTCCAAAAGAGAGGAAAATTTAATTATCACAAACATAACCAGATTAAATGGTTCTTACATAATATGATTATTTCTGTATGTATAACAGTACAACTGCACTTACTCCCTACCAGGGCCCCAATGAAAAATCTAAAAACAGCAAATAATTGCCAAGAATTGGCAAAGGCACTGCCCAGAGAGACGGCCAGTAGCAGGGAATAGGCCAGATAAAGCAGCCTCCTGCGACCGAAGATGTCTGCCAGCTGTCCCATGACCAGCGCCCCCACCAAGAGACCACACATCTGAATGGTGGTGATGGTGCCGGGGATCCACTTCCTGTCGCAGACCAGCGACCACTGATAAAATAATTAACATACACAGAATTCCATATGACATTTATAAACATATAATGAAATGATTGAAGTCTAATTTTCTGACTCGCCTACCTCACTAACAATGGTTTGGATTTCTTTAGTAAACGATGCTTCTGGACACAGCAATCCACTTTCTGAACAACTTTTGTCATTTATGGATAATGGAAATGAAATATTTGAAGTGAATGATGAGTTATATGTAAGGGAAGCATTGCTGGAATCTGAACACTTCCACTCTGGAACAACATTTAGAAATATTGGCAGAAGCATGGCCCAGGCAACAGGGGTTTCAAACATGCTGACCAACACAAAGACACGCCTCTGATAAGGTCCAAAGGATCCCAGTTGTCGCAAAACATTTTCAAATTCCAACATCTTGGATTTTTTTTTATATCTTTAGAAATCCATAAAAAATGAAATTCCAATCAATGATAGCCTTTCAGAAAGACCATGCATAATCTCTTCTTGTTGCTAGTAAATCCATTTTAGAACTTCACACAGCAGACTGGGTTTATCTCAAGGCATCCTAGTGATATTAAAATCCGATCACATTCACCTAAAAGGTAAATAGCTATCTGTAAAACATATCCCTCTGCAATTTATTTCTGACAAACTTATGTCAAATATTTCAAATGATACATTTAGCCAGAATTATTTTAACAGATATGACAAACAATTCTAGAATATGAAAACTAGCTAGTTTAAAATATCACTCTATAGTTTATAAATAGATTATTACAAGGCATTTTTTATATCGCATCCTATATTAGACCAAGCTCACTGTATATATCGGCCCGAGAGCAGTAAAGCTCGAGGACTGATATACAGGAACAAAGATCCAATACAGGATGTGATATAAAAAGTGCCATGATGATGTCATAATTTTTATATCGTATACTTATAAAAAATATCGAAGAAACAATTTAAAACATCTTGTGATGAATGATTATTGTCAACAAACACCTGTTCATTTTTTAAATCTATTAACTACCATGTCAAATTACGCCAGCTGTTTGTATACCATGTACATTAACGTCAAACTTGAACATCGGAAATAAACAAAGAATACCAATTTCTACATCCTAATAGCCAATTATTAACAGAAAGGAGTGTGTAATAACAAATTAAGATTGCGGGAAAGGGGTGTGTAATAAATTTGATTACATATCCCTAAGGTGTATTACAAACGGGTAGGCGAATTTTTGGTTTATATTGCCCAGGGCGAAAAAGAATTAAATCAATTATAGCCAAAAAATACATTTGAAAGCAGGTTTTGAAAGTAAAGCAGATGTGTGTACAGTGTACTCATAAGCAAACATTGTTTAACTCGATTGTGTAGATTTCCACCTTGTCAGTTCAACCCCCGGATCTCCTCTCTTGATCCGCCAATGATGCATTTAGTTTTTCAAATATAGGTATGGGAGTAGAGAAAAATATTGTTTTATATGGCTATATTAGTCCCATCCTAGGGCCTGAACAGTCAACCCCTGTCTCAGGGTCATGTATTTTACAAGTTAAGTAGAGGGCTTTATGGAAGGACATCTTAACCATGCATTCATTTTCCTCAAATGTATATAAGAGTAGAGAAGAGGATTTTGTAAAAGGACTACATGTATATATGATATGGGCCTAAATGGCCCCCTAAAATGAACATCATCATTTTACTGTAATTCTTTGTTTTCTTTGTGCAGATATATACAGTGGGGCCTCAGATATCCGGACGCCAGATAACTGGACGCTTTAGTTTACGGACGATTTTATTTGGGAACAGATTTTTTTATATGTTATTTTGTCTCATTTATCCGGAATTCCGCGTTCCGGATCCGGACGGTCTGTTTTTACCACAAAACACTGATATACTACTTATCTTGCTTCATTTAATCGGACGGTAAAATTTGATGATACCATACTCAGTACAAAAGATTACCCCTGTCAATTAAGTTTCACACCTTTTTTACTTGCTAGACCCTCTTGAGAAGCTTGTATAAACACACTGACTTCCCAAATCACTTTCAAAAATTGGAATATTGCGAACAACAGTGTATCACACACATATCTTATTTGGACACAAAGAATTTAGCTAGATTTGGTTATTATTGTCCAGTTAATATTTCATGACAAAATAATAAAATAAAGCAGAGTTCTTTATATCTAAAAACGTTCATATCAACAGACAACTCTAGCATGTGTTGCTATATGGTATGAAAGGCAAAAAACCTAGTATCAACACTGGGAGCCATTGTATACAAATACATTATCATTCATGACAACAATTAATAGACACATTTCAGATATCCGGACGCTTCACCTATCTGGACGATTGGACTTGGGAACAAAAGCTTCCGGATAACTGAGGCTCCACTGTGTGTGATGTTTTAAACATTATGTTAGTTTTGATTCAAGTGCCCACAATTTAGATATATGACATCGTAAAGATAACCTTTTTCTGCCATTTTTGCATAAAACAGCTTGTTTTCAAGCAATTTTTCTTTCAGAAAACATAGAGTGCATGCTTGAACAAAAAAATATTTTAATCAGAGATGTATCTAGCGAAGACTAATAAGTGACAAAAATTTAACCTTGTTCAAACATGCACTCTATATTTCCCATTCGTAAAAAGATAAGAAAAATGTCAATTTTTGACTGATTTTGACTGAATCATAGAAATAACGACATTTCTGACGTCATATACTGCCAGTGAGTGCAAATGAATCAAATAAATAGGTGAAAAATATATTTTGTATCAACTCTATTAAAAAATAACATAACATATTTTTGTCCCGAAACACTTTTAAATCTGGCGAATTATGGGGGCCGAATTTAACTCATATATATAGTTCTTCAATACATTTTTTCTGTATGCATGGCCATACTGGCCCTAACCTAGGGTCTGAACCCCTCACACAGGGGCCATGAATTTCACAATTTCGGTAGAGAGCTTCATGGACATCATAACCATGCATTTATTTTTTCCCAACATGCAAGGGAGAATAGAAGATTTTTGAAAATTTGATCTTTTTTGCATACCGGTATTTGGCTTTGCCTTTGAGGCCCCAGGGGTGGTAAAGCCATGAATTTCAAATTTTAGATTACTCTTACCACAGAGATACTTTACACCAAAAATGGTAACTCAGGGTTGTCTCTAAGACCCGGGAGGCGTGGAATTCCGCCGCCTAAAATACCTTGATTACCCAGCTATTATATTGCATTTCAACACAATGTAGCTATAAGCAAGACCCCTAGACCCCCTTCTACTTTTTTATTTCTTCCATCTACTTCAATTTTTAGAGACAACCCTGTAACATTTGGCCTTATAGTTTTTAAGAAGAAGTTAAAAATGTAAGACTGTTAACACACAAAGGACAAAGATTTGCAATAGGGCAAACCTAAAAATCAGATTGATGAATGAATTTTTTCATCGGTTTATTGAAACAATTTTAATATAAAACAAAAACATGGCATGAGTTTTGTTCACATAACAGAAAATCTTTAGCTCGATCTTTGTCTTGCTCATAACTAGAGATACTATTAACAGTCAATTGAAAAAACTATATATGATATCCGTAACATTTGGCCCCCATAATTCGCCATTATTTAAAGTGTTTCAGGTACATTAAATTGTTAAGTTATATTTAAGAACAGTTGATATAACATGTATTTTTTATTTATTTAAATTGTTTACACTTACTGGCACTTTATCAGGTCAGGAGTCACATAATTTTTATAATTTAATCAAAATCATTCAAAAACTGGCATTTTTCTTATCTTTTCTCGAATGGGAAATATAGAGTGACACTTTGAACAAGGAAAATATTTTTGTCCCTTTTTATTCTAGGATAGATACACCTTTGATTAAAATATTTTATTTGTTTACGCTGCATGCACTCAATGTTTTCCGAAAGATTAACTATTTTAAATGAGCCATTTTATGCTAAAATGGAAAAATGGCGGGAAAAGGTTAACTGCGTGATGTCATATTTCTAAATTGTGGGCATTTGGATCAAAAGGAAAATTATAAAATAATTTCACATATATATATGTGTTCAAAGAAAACAAAGATTTACTGAAAAATTATGATGTTCATTTTAGGGGGCCATATTAGGCCCATATCATATACAGTCCTTTTCAATAACATTATAGTACAGAAATGCATTAATTTACATCTAATACATTGTAAACAATAAAAATACAAAAATAAAATTCGACCAAAATCATGACTGTGCCCTTAAAATATCACACTTTTATTAACAAACTAGGATGCTTGGTTATAATATGGTCTGGAAGTAAACTTAATAATTAAGTTTATTTGATTTACCAGCTGCAATACACATTTCATCATCGGATTACTGTACGGGTGATTGCGTCTTTTACTCATCTCAAATAAGTTAAGTTAATTTAAGTTAGTTTGTTTGATTGGGATCAGTCAGAATTTTAATAAAAATTTACATATATAATAATTTATAAAATACAATTTTGATGTAGCATTCCGCCTTAATTTTTCTTCTTCTATTTTTACCAACCTCAGGTGAGCTAATAATATATTTTCCTACTTTGATGATAACATAATAATATGGTAACCGTTGAATTTATTGTTTTTTATTTATATAATTCACATTTTAAATTTACAATTTTTTTTTAGCTTTTAGCAAAGACATAAATAACATATTATTTATATCTCTGCTTTTAGTTTGCGATTCAAAATATTTTAGGATTACTTCGGGCTCGATGTTCACAAATTATTATTCACACGCGTTTTTTCAATGAAACACATAATTATACCATTTATCCATTAAGTTCCCCTCTTGGATCGTCTGCTCAACTCGACACCTGTCTGTACAATGAAATTAAGAAAGAATTTCTCAATATATATATACACAGTGTGGTGCAATATCCGGGGATAATTGCACAATGTCTTTCATTTTGAATTGCCTACCCTTGATTCGCTTTCCTATTCTTTCTTACGAAGACACCCGAGAGATCTACTCATGCAAATCGGATATTGTTATAAGACAGCAGAAGAGCGTTATCATTGTGAAAATGAACGAAACTTATTTTTTGTCATTAGCAACGTTGGTTTTCAAACCTTCAGAAAGATGCACAAAAGTGTACGCAATTTCCGTTGTGAAATGGAATACGAGGTTTGCCGAATGGATTGCAGCTAAAATCCGATCCCGATTCAATATATCAGAGCGTCCTTGGTAACTACATGTCCGTTCATTAAATTAATAAAAACAAAGACAAGAAGAAGAAAAAAACCCACACACATAAGACAAAAATACATTCTCAAACTTTAATAAGTTTAAATAAGTCATATTGTTGAAATAATACAATAAGCATACCATGTACTAAAATTAAGTTTATGAGTCCTAAGCCTAAGACTGTGGTGGATTCATCACTTTCATAGAAGGAGGCTCTGTCTGTTTGATTACAAATTTGTCAGTGGATACTACCAAGTCCTTAGATCGTTGCACATACACTGGAGGTGTTTTATTTTCTACTGTATCTTTTGTTATAATTATTTCCTCAATGTCAGAATTAGGTGCTTCATACATTGGCTCAAGTAGAATATTTTCCTAAAAAAAATTCAAAAAAATTAACTTCATTCTAAAGTACGAGGGTCCATCAAAAAATACGAAGACTTTTGCCATAGCTATGTTATTTAATGTCATATAACTACTAAATTTAGTAGACATATTTAATAATTGTTTTCAACAATTTGAAATAAAAAAAGTTAATATATTCCTTTATTTCTCAGAATTATTTAGAATCTAATCCTGCAAAAATGAGGTCACGGCGCATGGTCAAACTTAGTGTTCTGTCAACAATAAACCATATTATGTTGAAATTAATATCTCGATAAATTGGGCTTAAAACCAAATAATATTGAAACCTAAAATTAAGAATTGTCATGATATTCTTTGTATCAAATGATGACGGGATATATAGATTTGTTGAACAGATATCAGTAACTAAAGACATTTAGTCATCTTTAAAATTGACTAAATACGTTGATGTTGCCGGACGTAATGGTGCAAGAAAAGTATAAACAGTATTGATTTAACTCGAAAAAAAGCCAATAAAAATCGTGAAAATGCTCAATGGTGGAAAAAATAAGTAAAAAATTATTTTTACATTTGTGTTTAACTCTTAAACATTTTGCGGGGGTTGTGGTAACTGTATTTTGAACATCAAACAGACCGGAAGAGAGTAGAATATCTGTAAATATTTTGTCAAAAGAATAAACAACGTCATCTGACATTAAGGGATTTTCTTACTGTTAACGAAGAGACATTCGGTAAAAAATCAGAAAACTTCCAGGAACTAACTTATGATTTTCGAACAAATGTGAACAAATAAGATGTCAAGTGATATAGTGCCGATTTAAATGGTATGGTGAAGAGCACAAAAGACTCAGGGTGATATAAGGATTGGATATTAACTGTACGTGCGTGACCTTGACGTTGTGTTTTTAACGTTACCGTGCGCCGTGGTGACAAAACATGTTGATTTTAAAATCGGTTAACTGAAATACCTTTTCATCAAATGGAATGAAACTTCATATATTAATAAAATATGTGTTGATGCATAACATAATCTGTAAGTTATGACTTTTATGAAAAAATTATGATAGACAGCCCAATTGCCTTCATATTTTTTTTATTGACCCTCGTATTCAATAAATTTGGATATACAACCATTTTCAATAAATTATGTTTGTAATGTGCTATTTGATTGGTTAAATGAAAAAAATTTACATATCACTTACACCAAAAAAGAAAAAAAATTATGATGTATCCTTAAATTTAATAACTCTTTACAAGTTAATGTTATTTATAAAGACAAATGTTCTTAATATCTGTACTTAATGATAGAGAAATGAATTATAAATAATAATTAAAATTCTAGCAATAGAATTCATACTCAAAAAAAAAAAATTATCTGATGTATGAACAATTTTAATCCAAAATACATGTTGAAAAAAAATGATTATATTTTTGTTTTAAATAGTATGTTTAGTTCATTAAAAATAACATCGTCTTGTCCATGAATATACATATTCAAGGAAATTAATAATCTAATAATAAAAATAAATACCCTATATATTAAATGTATTATTAAATATAGGGTACATGTATTTATTTTTATTATGAGAAAAATATACATGTATAACGTCAGGTGCCTGTGATATGATCCCTTACCAGTCTGCTTCTCAGTGCACGTGCACCTGTGCCTGATTCTTTAGCTTTCTCTGCGACAGCCACCAAAGCTTCTTCTTCAAACTTCAGTTTTGCCTATTTAAATGAATTGTACACTGTAGATACAAAACATAAAATCAGTTCTACCAAGTCCTGAACTTCATGTTCCACTTACCCCATCCATTTCTAGCAGAGTCTCGTATTGTGGAATTAAAGCATTTCTGGGTTCTTTGAGGATCTTTATCAACATCTCTGTGGTCATGTTCTCAAAAACAGCAAAGACAGGGATTCTGCCGATGAATTCTGGGATCATCCCAAAGTTAACTAGGTCATCAACCTCTACCGCACGCAGGATCTCGTCCTTTTCATGATCTGTTGTATCTGATTGGTGGATGGTGTCTGTGGCATTGGCACCCTCCTTGTCTTCAGGTGTCTCTGAGGTGAATCCAAATGGCTGCAAATTAGGCCAAGAATGGAACATTAGTTTAGTATCTGTGTAATTTATCCAAGTCCAATCAAGGATGTAAAGTACGGGACTTTATCTATAGGGTTTTATTTCAAACATCTTGAGTCCAAAAGGATAAATTCAGTTAGGAATACACCTGGGAGTAGATACATTTACTTATACAGTTACATTATTCCTTATGTAATCAATTCAATATTACTTTTGTTTCCACATATTTTATTCTTTGTGTGCAGATGTAAGGTGAATTCTAATCTATTAACTAGATAATAAATCTGCTTCATTAATGTAGCATGTAAGCAATGGGAGCTAATATCTAATTCTAATTGGATTGTTAAATTCACTTTGTAATGTTATTTCCATTTTTGTTGCATTTAAATCAATATATAATGCAGTCAGATGCCACGTTACTTACCACCCCTTTGGCATGGTGTACAGAAATTTGAACTTAGCTCGTCAACTAATCAAATCTTACAAGTCATATAGGAAATATTAACCTTGATATTGGTCCTCCTCTGAATGATGTTAGTGAGGCCGCTGAAGGCTCCGGAGAAGATGAAGAGGATGTTGGTGGTGTCTACATCAATGGTCTTCTTTCCACTGCCACTCAGGTCAGGGACCTTAATGACTGCTCCCTCCATCATTTTCAGGAGGCTCTGTTGCACCCCCTCCCCGCCAACATCACGTTGAAACTGACCCCCTTTCTTGGAGCTGATCTTATCCACTTCATCCAAAAACACAATCCCTGAAATGATGAAAAGAAACATTTATAATGTTACAAATACATCAAAATTTGCTAGCAGAGTGTGTGTGGATTTCTTTCTAAACAGACATCACTTTCCTATCATCATTTAATAATTATTTGATTAAAAGTTGAAGATATCTTTCATTCTTTTTAAGTGTATAAGGAGAAATCTTTGGCACATTTGCCCTCATTGTCATAGGGAAATTTAAATATTCAATGTACAAAATAACTCCTTAAAAACAGCTAAATTAGAGTGAATTTAAAACTGGATGAAAGTCTGATTAGGTGAAAATAGCATGGTGTGAAAACAGCCCCGATAATAGTACCTTGCTGACATTTATCCACATTGAATTTGGCATTCTGTAGAAGGCGTCCCACCACATTCTCAACATCCTCCCCCACATACCCCGCCTGTGTCAGGCTTGTACAATCACAGATCACTATCGGCACGTTCAGGATTTCTGACAGAACCTGCGCAATGTAGGTTTTGCCTGTACAAAACAACAATTTGCTATATTTAGTAAATTGCTATCATTATACATGTATAACTTTATATTAATTAATGATAGACAATCAGTATTTGTAGATAATCTATTATTTATTTCATAGCTTTATTCATCAAATCTGACCTGTTCCTGTTGGCCCTAACATGAGAATATTAGTTTTGTCGATCTGTATATCAGAGCTATCGGAGCTCTCCTTCTGTTTGACTACTGGGGATACTGGGACCGTCTCTGGCCTTGACCTCTGACCTTCATTATTCAGAGTGGCTCGGATATCAAGGTTGAGACCACCAGGATGACCCTTTCTCTGTTTTTCAAACACAATCACATCTAAGAAGAAGAATAACATATTCAAAATATTGTTATACATGTACTGGTATACTGTAGAAATATCTTATTGTTTTTAATTTAGTATGTTCACAATAACAATTGTTCACAAACATTAAACATCATGAAAATTATGCACTAACTAATTATTTTACTGAACTCCTCCGTTAAAAGAAACTTTGCTTTTTAATATGACCTTATTTACTTTTTTTTTTAAAAACAAATTATTTTATATAAAATCACGATTTTTTCCAAGTAGAAAAAATATTTTTCCATGAAATCAAAACCATAATGAGAGGAACCAAAAATGCAAACTGTGAAATTTTAGACAAATTGAATTAATGACTGTTACGGTATATCTTAAAGTGTATTAACTGGCATTGGCATTTACAGGTAAATGTAATAGATATGTTTTAATGTATTTGTATATGTAAAACTAGATGTACCTTGCCTTTCCCTCTCCTCTGCCCACTTCTGCTTCTGTAATTTGGCCTTGTGTTGATTTATTCTTTTGTAATGATTGTAAACAGCCACTGCTAACACTTTCTTTGCATAATCTTGTCCAACTATATATTGATTTAACTTGTTCACAATCTGAAAAAAGCAAAACAAAATTGCTTTTATTGAATAAGTTAAAAGTTACTTAATACCGGTTATACATTTAATAAAGGTAATAATGAAAAATAAATTCTCTTTACAGTGAAGAACTTTTTCAAGCAGCTGGTTTAATTCTGTACATCTCTATTGATCAAAATGGAAGAGTTCCATTCTTTTAACAAAATGTTTAAAATTGAGTAGATTAGATCTACATATATTAAGGGCATTCCACAAACGCCATATTTCATTTAATGAATCAGTTACCTCTGCTGGTTCAATTAACTTTTCTTTGGGAACATCCTTCTTTGAGGAGGAAAATAAAACTTCATGACAATTTTCACACTTCACGCTAGTTACTGAAAAGAGAATATTAACATGTATAGAATATACATGATCTCTATGTGACTGCTGTTAACAAATGATTTGCCTTACAATTTAGCAGGAGAGGTAAGATACAGGCTCGTATGCCCATCTTTTTTTTAAGTCATTAACATGAATATGGAGTAAGTAAAAAAACGATTTTGGTATGGAGTATTAGGATTATCTTTTATTCAGCATGAGACTCTCAAAATATCAACCTACATGTATATCGTTCATGGTACAAATAGAAACTATGAATGAAATGGATCACTTAAAGATCGAGTGTGAGGATAAAGCGCATAAAGCATAGAAATATTGCATGCTCCGGGACCATAACTTACAATGAACTCATTTTTATCTTGATCAATCCACAGGGGCATCTTATCCGCTCTGCTCTCTATGACATATAAAAATACACAATATACATGTCATAGCTAGAGAGCAAAGCAGTTAAGATGCCCCTGTTATCAGTCTCCCTTTCTTAAAAGAAAAATAGTGAAACATTAAGCTTATTTCAATTTTATGGCTTTAGCACTCGATGCATTTTAAATTGATACTTCAAAACATAGCACAATACTCAGTATGCAATTTTATATACATGTACATGTATAATATGACTTGCCCAAAGTTGTATCTTTATGGAACATAGTGTATCCACAGTGAGGACATTGGGTGTGTCCCTTTGAACCTGACCCTCCCTTTTTACTGCCACTTCCTGAACTTCCAAAGTATGTGTATGTCTTCCGCCGACCTAATATTGTACTTGTTGAAAAATGATGGACCCTAATATTTTTGTTGAACCTTGAGGAAATAGCTCTACATCCATCTGCAAAACGAAATAATATTATCTAATTTGTCAGCGAGCAACATGAGAGACCAACAATTTATGATCAAATGAATACTGGTAGAAATAAAATAAATATTTGAACGATAGCAATGTCATTCTAGAATTGTATAATTGCTTCTGCGGGATGCTAACCTTGAACTGTATAATATCCCTTTGGTCCTGCCAAATTACGTCGACCAAAGCGAAAACAAAGTTTTTGAATACGTATCGAAGACATTGCTAAACTGTGTTGTACAACGATTTATTGGAATCGAGACCAGTCGGTTACATTTGAAATAAATCCGGGAATGTGTTGAATACACAGCTGGAAAAAGTTTACATTTTGAGGAGTAGTTGTTGTAACGTACATTGAATATTTTCCGTAATATATATTGGTAATAGCATAAATCTGTATTTTGTATTCAGTTGAGTAAAATCAAACAATAAAAATTCCAAAATAATTATTTGATTATCATACACAGCATAGATTTATACATAATATGACGTGTTTGTTACTTTTTTCCAAAGTGATATGTGGAGATTATTGATCCTAAATGACACCCCCCTTATGCGAAAATGAAAGTAAGCGTTCGAACCCGATATAAAAAAATCAAACAGCATGTTCTTGATGGTGCAATAAACAGTCAAGGTATGCATTACATAGTCTAATTTCTTATGCCATAAACTTAATATATATGCCTTTGAACTAAAGATTCAAGGGCTGTAGTGTTTTTAAAAAAATACCTAGACGAGTAAACAATACACACGAATAATATGTGTATGAAATGGATTTTGATGTTTCAAAATGGGACCCAAACGCCAAGATTGGCTTTAAATAAGTTCCATTGGGGTATTTTATTCTAAATGGGATATAAATTTACAATGACTCGTGAATTGTAAAAGATAATTATCTTGCGCGGATTAAGGGGGGGGGGGGGGGCTCCTGCAAATTTCAATTTCTTTAAATTAAAATTTTAGAATTATAAAAAATATGACTCAGATCACATTTAGCAAACGCAAATAACCGTTTAACCCCCCTCCCCCCCCCCCCCCTGAAAATTTTTCTATATCTGCGCATGATTATGGAATTCTGGATCTGTGCATGATTATGGAATTCCATACACGACAGCCAACTGTCAGCTGTAAATTGCTGACAAGGTACTGCCAACTGCTACTGCTTACTACCAGATACTGAATGCCAAAATACTTTTGTGCATGTGCTGAAAATGTCATAGATTTTATAAGTGCTGGCATCAAGCATTTAGTCATTTGTTGTGCAACATGCCTAATTGGTTTAAGATCTTGGCAGTAAGCTGTTGACAGTAAGCAGTCAGCAGTTGTCAGCTGACATTTGGCAGTTTGATATGGGGATTCCATAGAAAATAGTACAATTATAATTTGTTTTTTCCTCTTATAAATTTGTATTTTAAAAAATGAAAATGAAATACATTGAATTTATGTGACCAACTTACCAACATCAGTTTATTTCTTTCTAGTAGACTTACATGTTTAATATGTTTGTGAACTTTCAATGCACTTGTAGATGGCTGGAAGAGGAAGAGGGAGAGGAAAAAATGTCTCTTTTAATGTAGAAGCTTTGGGATTTGGAAGAGGCGAGGCCTTACCTGGACCAATATCCCAACCACCACCGCTTTTTCCAGTATTGAAAATATTTTTTCTCAATACATTTACTCTTGTCATCAGTTCAAAATATTGGCAACACATGTATCACAGCATGGTAGTTCAAGTAATAACAGCTTTTTTTATATTAGACAGCAGATTTCAAGCCAGTGCCCTTTCAGCAGAGTGAGGAGTATGACTATATGTTGGCTCTGAAACAAGAATTTCTCGGAAATATGCGTAAATCACCATTTTTCCTCCAAGCATCACACAAGAGAAAGGACATTGAAAGATACTCAGACAAATACCAGGCAGCCGCAGAAGTCAATGGGAAATGGAAGCCAGGTACCTAAACGACAAGAAAACTTCTAAGACTCACCTGATTTAATATCATTAATTTGTCCCATGTGGACTGGTAAAAATGTAATATATTTTCCAATAGATTATGGCAAGATTTTATCCAAAATACATGTAGACTGACATTCATGATATTTACAGACTGGAGAAGGCTCCCTGCAGAACTCAAACCAAGAGTGAGGAGGAAAACAAAATCTAGCGTCAAACCAAAGGTGAAGCCGAAGGTGAAACTGAGTGTGGAGGATGTATCCAAGACATTAGAGGTGAGTAAACAATAGTGACAAAAAGTATACCCTTAAGGTGGCTCACTATGATTATGTTGAAATAGTTTCTCAAATCAGTAGAACAGTTAATTGATTATGATAAATAACATGATGGATAAGAAGTAGTTATGGTAATTCAGATAAGCGAAAAAATATGAGCAATTATGGATGAAATATTATTTTCAAAAATTTAATTCACTGAATGTGAACAAAAGTTTTAAGCGGATTTGAACTCATGACCTGTGGTTGACAAGCCTGATACTTTAACCACTAAGCTATGACAATATTCAACCAATTCAATTGGTACAAACAATTTCACAAAATATTTAAATCACCATCTTGTGACAAAGTGTCGTAAAAAGTGTAAATCTAGGTGAAGTGAAGTACCTTAATAATGAAATAAATGAATATGCTGTAGGAGATACCGGTAAATAGAATCTGAGTTAAGATGCACCAATATTAAGAAGATATACGTGTAGTTCTTTGTACAAGAATGATCACTCTCACTCTTATTTTTATAGTAGATCTTGTTTGCATTTGACATTGATTCTCTTTTTGATCAATATTGTTAATGGTGGTCTAAGATGAAAATATTTAACTATACAGGAACTGGAGAAAAAAGAGGTAGATCAGGGAGATGAGGAGGAGGAGGAGGAGGAAGAAGAAGGAGGGAAGAAGAAAGAGGAAGGAGAGGTGGAGGAAGAGGAAGATGAGATTTACGATGAAGAGGACATTGAAGAAGTAAGTCTTTATGTAGACAAATAGATCATACATAGGGAATTAATAGCTTAAACTTCAAGGGAAATGGGAAACATTTGTAGATCAACATCCTTGCTAGCCAAAGGTTTTTGTTCCACTGATACTCCACTCCCCATAACCCTTGGCAGATATTATTACGTAAACTCAGTGATGCGGCGGTGCCCCTTGCAACTTCACATTTTAATTCAATGAAATTACGGGTTCTGTACATTCTACAAAATAGATAATAACTTGATAACAATATACTGGTGGATGTTGGAAAAGAAATTAAGTAAAATTTAATACAATTTAAGATATAGCCCAGAGTAAGCATAAATGTTTTATTATTGTTTGTTGGGACCTGTACTGGGAGTAAAAAGTCCCTGATATATGAGAGCATTTATGTCATAAAACCAGATATCGCTGTCATGAAAATTGAACTTCTTAATTAAAGAAAAACCCATAAGCACTTGGTTAGACCATCATTAGGGAGGCACTGTAATCGAGCACTTACTTCAACTTGTTGAAAGCACCAAAAGCTTGTCACCAAGTTTTCGTTATGAGATCTGCCAAGGATTTATGGGGAGCAGAGTGGACTGAAAACACTTGGCTAGCAAAGATGAGAGATCAATTACTAATAAAAAATTTCTAATGGAAATGTGGATACAAGAATTTGTGATGAAGGGGACACAATGGAGTCTGTGTTATATTTGCTACTCGGCTTAGAGTTAGGTCAGAGTTAGTTATTGTTGCTCAGGTGAGGGATGTCGCCCATGGGTTTTGTGACGTTAATTTTGATTAATCAGAACACATATTTTTATTTTCAATCAGGAGACAGACTACATTTTGTCATATTTTGACAATGGGGAGGAGTACGGAAATGATGATGATGATGCAGATGAAGGCCCAGTTTACTGAAGAATTTACAGAGCAAGAGGAATCAGCATAAATACTTTTTGCAAGAAAACTGAGAGATGCACAAGAAAACTCACTTATTATTCCAGCAAGAAAGGAACTTCCCAAGTTTCTGCAAAGGAGAAAACTCTTCAGTCACTTTCTAATCCTAACAAAGGAGAAAACTTCAGATACATTATTTCTCTCCGAGGTCTGAATGGTAGCCATGGGGGATAAGTGTCTAACAGATGGTGGAGTTTTGTGCATGTATGCTGCTGCTAGTGAAGAACAGTTATTGTGTGGTGCTGTGAATAAAATAAACATCTAGTATCTTTCTTTGTGCAGCAAAATCTACTCTGCTGAGGTATATATTCAATGAGTATTTGTGTTTAGGGCAATGGCGGCAATATTTCTCTTAGCCATGTGTTTTTGCCAATGTCTGAACCAGAAAACTATAGGTAATTTTATGAAAGTATTCTTTGTATGATGTTGAATTTATTTAGTAAGAAAGGATAGAATATCATGAATACACATCAATATAGCTTATGTTTTGCATTTGTGTAATCTTTATGAATGTATATGTACTATGTATGTGGTCTTATAAGATATTTTATAAGGAAAGACTTGTTTTGTTTGAAACGTGAAATAAACTAGAATTAGGATTTTATGTTTCATTGTGCGTGATATATCACATCAATAATGGTTACATGTATATTTAATAGACGTCTAATATCAACATTTTCAACAACACAACCAGTTAGTTGTTCTCATTCAAAACATTAATTTCAAAAGAAAAACATAGGTAATCATAGATTACAAAGCTCACCGAGACGAGACATCACCCTTATGAGACTTCACCTTTAAGAGACCACCTTTATCATATTAAATGAAAATCATACTTTATGATCTTGGATATTCATGGATTCTGTTTTGACACAATATCGTATATCATCTGTTAAAAAATTGCATGATAATAATATGTTCATTTGTTAATCAATACAATAATATAACATGAAATATTGCATCCTATCATATTTACAACATATATCATATAATACAATAAAATTCCATAATAAACAATGATGAGATATGATATTGTAACGTATGATATGACATTGTATTGTGTTATACGTTATTGTATTTGATCAAATAATACAATATCATTATATATAAAACAATATAGTATTATATTACAATATCATATTACATAATACATCGTAACATTGAAACATATGATATTATATTGTATAATATAGTATGATATTGTATGATACTGTATCATTTTTAATACATAATATGATATTGTATCATGATACAATATAATTTGATACAACATTGTATCACATCAAATGATACAATATTATGTGATAAAGTAAAATATTATATAATACAATATTATATTATACATATTGTATCATATGATATTATAATATGTTTTACAATATCATACAATACAATTTCATGTGATGTGATAATATATCATATAATAAACCAATATCATATTATACAATATCGTATGATACAATATATAATATTACAGTATCATGTTATACAATTTCATGTGATATAATTCTATATTACAGAAACTATTATCATATTAAACAATATCATATGATACAATATTATAGAATATACAATATTGTATCATAGGATACAATATCATATTTTGCAATATCTTATGTAATAGTATCATGTGATAAAATAATAAATTAATAATACAATATAATATTATACAATATTGTATCATAATATACAATACTATACATAACAATATCATGATACAATATCATAACATAAAATATAAAAAAAATTTATACAATATCATATCGTATCATATAACTTTTTATAATAATACATATGATATATATTGTGTCATACTAAACAATATTGTTTCATACCAAACAGTACTATATCATAGGAATCATGTTATATCATTTATCAACAAACACATCTATCTATCAAGCAGGTTTGAGTGAGGTAGGAGATTTCTTTAGCATCCTTGATAATGGAGATCAGGCTCTGCATCTGAAGCAACCTCTGCGTTTCATTTATAATATAGTTAAATCAACTATGCAAGCTATCATCTATAAAACATGTGACCTGTTCCAAAAAAACTAAACCTCATCCAGCATCCGAAACCTATGGCTCAGATTCAGCATTCAAGCCTGTCAGGTGCATCAGTATACACAAGACGCATCATCCATGCAAGTTTGGTGAAGTTTGGACCAGTAATAACTAAGATATCATCATCAGAGGGCACTAGCAATTAAAACCTTAACCTGCTCCAGCATCCACAACCTATGGCTCAGATTCAACATCCATGCCTGTCAGGTGCATCTGTATCATAAGACACACCATCCATTCAAGTTTGGTGAAGTTAGGACCTGTAATAACTAAGATATATTTTTTAGCATCCTTGATAATGGAGATCAAGCTCTGCATCTGAAGCTTCCTCTGTGATTCATTCATACTACAGTTTAATCAACTATGCAAGTTTGAAATAGTACTATTATCTATTAAACATGTGACCTGTTCCAAAAAACTTAACCATATCCAGCATCTGAAACCTATGGCTCAGACTCAGCATTCAAACCTGTCAGGTGCATCAGTATCACAAGACGCACCATCCATGGAAGTCTGGTGAAGTTAGGACAAGTAATAACTAAGATATATTCATCAGAGGGCACCCGTTTCAAAAACTTTAACCAGCTATAAAAACCTTAACCTCCTCCAGCATCCGAAACCTATGGCTCAGATTCAGCATTCAAGCCTGTTTGGTGCATCAGTATCATAAGACGCACCATCTATGGAAGTCTGGTAAAGTTAGGACAAGTAGTAACTAAGATATAATCATCAGAGGGCACCCGTTTCAAAAACTTTAACCAGCTCTGAAAACCTTAACCTCCTTCATCATCTGAAACCTATAGCTCAGATTCAGCACCCAAGCCTGCCTGGTGCATCAGTATCATAAGACACACCATCCATGCAAGTTTGGTGAAGTACGGACCAGCAGTAACTTAGATATTGCTATCAACGGGCACCTGCAACAAAAACTTTAACCTGCTCCAAAAACCTAAACCTCCTCCAGCATCCGAAACCTATTGCTCAGATTCAGTACTCAAGCCTGTCTGGTGCATCAGTATCATAAGACACACCATCCATGCAAGTTTGGTGAAGTATGGACCTGCAGTAACTTAGATATTACTATCAAAGGGCACCTGCAACAAAAATTTTAACCTGCTCCAAAAACCTTAACCTCCTCCAGCATCCGAAACCTATAGCTCAGATTCAGCACTCAAGCCTCTCTGGTGCATTAGTATCATAAGACACACCATCCATGCAAGTTTGGTGAAGTACAGACCTGCAGTAACTTAGATATTGCTATCAAAGGGCACCTGCAACAAAAACTTTAACCTGGTCCAACAACCTTAACCTCCTCCAGCATCTGAAATTTAGGACTCAGATTCAGCATCCAAGTCTTTCAAGTCCATAAGTAGGTCAGGATGCATCATCCATGCAAGTTTGGTGAAGATAGGACAAGTAATAGCTTAGATAAAGGACCTGCAACAAAAACTTTAACCAGGTCCGGACGCCGACGCTGACGGTATAGCATAAGCTCCCCCTGACTTCGTCTCGGTGAGCTAAAAAAACTTGGGATAATATGAAAATACATGTACATATTCTGTTATAGGATCCTTAAAGACTTGCTTGTAGTTGCTGATTCTGGGCCATGAATTTTAGATGCTAGAGGAGGTTGAGGTGTTTGGAGCATCAGTTACGACCAAAATTTGTTTGGTTCAGTTCAGTAAATAACTAACATCAACACATTTTGTTTTTAAAACAATTCATTGTAAGCTTAAGTAAAAAAAAATTCCATGCTATACACTACACATATATACAAGTTTTTTGAATGAACAGTTTTCACTTTAAAGATAATAAATTAAAATTGTCCATCGCCAAACAGCATGTCGAGCGCTGCCTGTAGGTCCCCACCTGTGGCCTGCAGAGCTCGCCTTGCCAAGGCCTCATCTGTGATTCCCATGTCCCTAAGCTGTTGGAGCTGAGTTTGTAACAAATTGCCCTATATTGGTAAATGTATTACAATGTGTAGTACTTGATTAATAATAGAAAAAATTATTTTCATTTTACATTTATTTATATAAACTACAATGATATTATACATGTATAATGTAGAAGCACATATTTCGTTGGATTAAACTTTTGTTGTTTCTGAACCAAATGAAATTTCGTTGGCATTTAATTTTGTCATATCGTAACCTCTAAAGTGTACCACGTATCAACTCTGTATTAATTAATACCTTGGTTAAAAATTTGTCATGGATTTAAATTCGTTGATTTAAAATGCCAACGAAAATAACGAATATTTCTGCTTCTACAGTATGAATGAACCATAAGAAAATCAGAGCTAATTATAACTGCTATAAATTCAGCCTGAACACGGTGAGGGGTTTCTTTGTTCTTTGTATAGTTGGATCTTACCTGGTTACCGTTAGTTGCCTCCTGTGCCTGTCTGATGGCTTGCTGGAAAAAGTCTGCTGTTATTGCACCAGGTAAAATGTTCTGTAATGGCTGAAACAAATATAAGGAACTAAATTAATAGAAGTCTTTGACATTACGAAGTTCTTTCTATCGATAAATGAAGTAACAATCAATTACGTTACCTTGTCATAGACTATTGTCTTATCATTAAACTTCCGAATTTAATGTCAGACTTTACTTTCATCAACATTGATGTATGTGCTGATACTAAATATTTTGACCTACTTGATTAGTGGCTCCCCCTTGAGTTGCTGATGCTAAAGCTGCAGCCAGCTGTGATGGAGTGATTCCCCCTGACTGTAATGAATAAACATCAGAAAATATTCATTCATGATACCAAAATGCCTAAAGACATTGTCATGTTTGGGAGCTTATGGCTAACATTCCACTCCCCTCCTTATAAAAACTTGTGGAGAGTGTTGTGGATTGAAAACCCCTGGCTAGTCAAGACATGCCATTGTCTGATTTACCAAAATATAAAATAGAAAAATTCTAATATAAATCATTTATCTAAGAGCAAGTTTCATAGAAAGGTGAACAAACTTTGTTTTTCCCCTGTTGTTGATTACCGGGTATTTTGTGGTATTGGTACATGTACATGTATATTGTATCCTTGGATATAAATGTAATTCATACACATTTCCATACCGGTAATATCAACACATCTGTATCTCATTTTCACCATATCAAAAATCAACATATTTCTGGGTATAGTTAAACGTAGATTAGAATATAAATTACATACACTTGGACCTGGTCTGTTAGCTATTGAATCGTCTTCATCATCTGACATCTGATCTAAGTAGTAAGAGCCTGAAAAAAGATTCCATGGTTTCAAAAGCATGCCAAAGTACATTTAATCAGGAAATTATGCTATCTGACTCAAAGAAAATTATACATTTTGATGACATATTTGTGATTTATTTTTGATATCACGAGCAGATAAACCTGTAGTGATTCTGTCGGCGTCCCTCCCTGACCCCTCCTCATTGACCACCTGGCATACCGACAAAGCTGCATGTCCAAAAGCAGGATGCTTGCTGACCACTCTGAAAATTGACATTAATTACTGGTACAATAGAGGAATGACTTCAAACATGGGTAACGTGGAAAGTTTAAGAGCAGATGCTGCAGCGGAGTCTTGAAAATACATGTACTTGGAACCAGGGTCAAAATGATCTTTATAAAATCTAAAGCAAATTTTGTGCAAATTATCCACCCAAAATTAAGTCTTAAAAATTATATTTTATACATGTATTGCTATTCGATATCACTGGCAGTTGGGAGATGACCATAAAAACTAGTGTTATAAGAGCTTACTCTTTGATGTTTTCTGGATGAGAGAGTATTGCCAAGAGTTCTTGGTCTTGTAGCATGGCTAAAATAAAAGAACATAGTAAAATCCTAAAACCATTACACTTTTTACATCCTATCACATCTTTATTTGCAACAGAACCTAAAGAAAAGATACATATAATTTAAGATCTTATAGAGTACATTCAAATTACAGAATATTTTAATTTGAAATGTTGACCAGTATTATTATCAGATAAGTAACCGATACTTAATATTTCTTTTTGTTGAAATACTACCAGGAAAATTATTTTTGCAATTTATGAACACAGTTTGATCATATTTGTGAGATCACATCTACATGTAAGCGTACTTACATAGAGCAACTGGGTCATTTTCTAGCCCAGGAGTGGCTGAAATTAAACGCTCTAATGCTTCTGGACTATTCAACATTCTTTCAATCTAAAGGACAAAAAAACATACACTGCAATCAGCAACCAAGTGTGTCATTATAAACTTTACTGAAAAGTTTTCCTCTGTTTGAGAATGTGGTACAAATGGTGAGAATTTAATTCTAGCTTTTACTTACTGTACTTTTACAGGAAGGTTTAAGTAAAGCTGACTGTAATGTTATCACTAACTGCCTCATGGCAGCATCAGACATCTTTTCTGAAAGAAAAAAATAAATAAATGAAATACTTTTAATACACATGCCTTGTCATGAACACTTAGCAAATCTGTCAATAAGAAATTTTAATTTTAAAGATGAAAACTTGAGTGTACTGAGAATGTAAATTCCTATAAAATTTATGGTTTGGTACTTGTGTTCTAGAAATACCCATATTATGTAGGATTAGAGATATGGAAATATATTATACACAATTTTTTTTATTTGAAAACTACATGTAGCATGAAATCATAAAAGTATTTGGTTGCTTTATTAGTCCAAGATGTTGTGATTTCAGATTGAGATGGCCACAGATTTGCATGGTCATCCTAAATTTCTATGTATTATTTCATAAAGGTTAAGTAAGTAAATTTCTAGGGAACATTTCATTAAAGTTAAATCATTGAGCATTTCAATACCTGGAGATTTTGCTGGTTCTTTGTTGTACCTTTTCACCAAATACAAAGTGACTCCATCCTTTAATCCATATGTTTCTAATGGCTTCTGATCATCTAAACGCTGTCCACAATATATAATATCTAGAGAAGAAATAAATCCAATAAAAAATGTTGTCGGTATCAAAATATTTGCAATTAATAGAAATTTGTGTAATTTTTTACTCTGTTCTTGCCTATTTTTTTCTTTTGATGCACAAAAATCTGCACTTATATAGAAATGTTCTTATTTAAAGGACACAATATTATTGTATGAAATTTTGTTGGAGTGGAAGAAAATGTGATTAAAGGAGAGGCTTACTGAACCTTATTCACATTTTTGTTTAAAGCATAAATATTGCTTACTGTATATTTTGAAATAATAATCATGTGTTTTCCTTCACAGTTGAACAATTGTTTTAAACCTCTAAAACAAATGAACTTGATAAATTTTGATGCATTTCTGCAATTGAAATGATGGGGTTATAACAGGGATGGGCGATATAATGACGGACCAGGTCAGGATTTAAACCCAGGCCCCCTGAATCTCCTGTCAGATGCTCTTTCAACTGAGCTATCTGGCACCTGTATTATAATTGTCTGATCTTCACATTAATAATTATCTTCGCCCTCGAAGATCACCCCAGTCTCTTTCCCCTGGCCGGAGTTAACATGTCAGTTCCAGGGGTTGGCATGGCACCATATGTAGTAAAACATCACCTACTTCAATTTAATTGAAATCAAGACTTGTAAATCCACTTCATTATGATATGTACGCTATACAAGATCTAACAACATCCCGTATGGGGTCATCTCAGAGCGACCTTTTAATAATTGACATTAAAATGTCAGCCAATCAAATTAATTAAAGCTTCAATAAACAAGTTTTAAAATGGTTTGTTTGGTTTATTTCTTACAACTCTAATGCTTGGTTGTTTATCATATACATTGTTAAGTTTTTTTCTGAAATTAAAATATATTCCTTTGCTTGCGATTTATGCAAACAAAAATAACTTAAA
Source organism: Magallana angulata (assembly GCF_025612915.1). NCBI lineage: Eukaryota > Metazoa > Mollusca > Bivalvia > Ostreida > Ostreidae > Magallana > Magallana angulata. Next base: position 11,508,790 of record NC_069113.1, read on the forward strand.
CTTGGAATTGACACAGACTTTTGTTCACTACAGGAGACAATGCAGAATTTTATGTTTATTAATTAAAAAGCAGAAAGTATCCGACCTACCAGCGAAGATTTAGAAAGCAATGATCGATTTCATCAGTTGTTTGAAAGGTCACTCTGAGATGACACATTCAGGATGTTGTTAGATCATGAAAAGGCGAGCGTATTGTAGAGGAGCAGTTTTACAAATCTTATTTTGATTAGAATGAGCCGAATGGGAGAAATAATGAAATACCAGACTTGGTTTCAAACCCAGGCCCCCTGAATCTCTAGTCAGGTGCTCTACCCAGTCAGCTATCTGGTGCCAGTATTTGAACCGGTCTGACCATCACAGCGTAATAAAAAAATACATCACATCATATAGACAAGATCCCAATGCCTCTGAACTTCAGATAAATGCATGTGGGTATTTGTACCATTGACCAAATATGCTATTGGTTTATTGGGTTACCTTTATTTGGCCAATGTAAGGGAAGTCAAATTTTGGGCTTTGGTCATGCTTGTGCATGTGGCAATTTGGTTTTGGGGCAGGTGGCCTATTCACTCTAATTTTCCCATCAACTATGTTAGTAAGCCGGTCACTGATAAGATATTAAACTTTCTGATGGATCATTAAAAGCGGGGGTTAGAGTCAGAAGAATCTCAGATTATGAGTAACTGTGCAAAAATGAAATATCCAATTACTCACCAAAATCGGATACTGGTCTTTTTATCTTCTTTGATATTCCATCTTTCAAATTTTGAACTGAACTTTTAAAATTAATCGAATTTAATTTTACTTTTTCAGATTTTCCTGATTCAATTCGATTGCACACAGTTAAAGTGGTCATTTTTTTTTTCAATTCACTGACAATTGAAGATCTTTCTTGTTTGTCAACAGTCGACAACAAATCACATTAATAACTCCCGAGATGTTCCGAATTTATAAACGTGAATCAATTTGTACATGGAATATTCGATCTGTACTTTCTTTTTCAAACGCATGCGCCTTATAGGAGGTCCGAAATTGCCGCGAAAGACAACATTTACTCTCTCTCACCGAGACTTCTGTTGAAGTTTGGTAAGTTGAATGCAATATATGTAATCCAGGTGTCAGTACGATAAAGATAGTATTTATTTTTAGTGCTCTCTCGAACATTTGACCGTTCTTGCTCTCTGTCAGACTCTGGATAATATAGATTATTGGTTCGGTTTGTATGTAGGACCAGAGACATAAGTAAGTTATGTCTCTGGTAGGACACAGCCCATTCATTTCGTAGTTTTACTTTTATTTGGTCATTCTATTGTAATTAACCCTTAGGCACAACCAACATCCATCGCAAAGATTTACACACAACAGGCCTATCATCTTACAATCATGAATCAACACATTCAAATTAACAGATGCAATGACACTTAGCTTTCCAAATCTATATCCCTGTGTTTCCTATCTTAATACCTGGCTTAATGGATGTAAATGGTGCTGGTCACTTTGCTCTAAAGAGCCAAATCGACCCATGCATAAGCGCCCCAATTTTTTAGGGGGGCGCCCCAGTGAAGTTTAACTAGAGCCCAAAGTACATCTCATGAGTACATCTCATGAGCACTCCGAATGTTCGTTTTATCATGATTAATATTTTTTACGATTTATTTTACTAGCGCCCCTAAATAAGTTATGTCATATATTATTTTGAATGTATTTTTTCGAATGCTCCAAATTGCTTTTCATTATTGAATTTTTTTACAAGCGCCCCAAAATAAGTTTCACTACACAATATTTTGAATAATCTAGATTCCTAATTAAACCTGAGGAATAAACATCTGACATGTTCACAACATGAAACTACGATACAAATTCGGCATTGGGGATTTTATTTTGAATTTTTCTCGCAATTTGATGGAAAACGGTTGAATCAAATTAAGCACTCACGTAAAAAAGTAATCTACAGTATTATGGGCGCCCCACATTTTAACAAAAACTAAAAATGCTGAAATAAAACGATCACGAATAGTTCCATAAACTGTTCTGTTTTTAATCAAAGATCAAAGCCCCCCCCCCCCCCCCGGTTACATTATATATTGTCCATACATCCAGGTGTTGTGTGTTATTCCTTCATTGACATTCGTACAATGGAGAAGTACCTACAGAACAAGGGAGAATCTGCGACCAGAGGAGTAAAATCATGTGATGCGACTTCAACATAGCCTAAGGACTTCTGCAATCCTTCAATGGACAGCGCCCCTGATATTCGCCAGCCAAGATCAACTTGACTTGCTTGCAGATGTCAACACATGATATGTGGACGGAACCTTCAAAGTTGTCTGGCACTGGCATCTGTTCATCCAGTTTTTTTCCATACATGGATTCCTTGGAAATCAACAGAAACAGGTTCCACTTGCTTTTGTGCTAATAAGCCGACGCCAGACTTTGGACTATGTCAGAGTGTTTTATTGGAAAAATTACCATAAAGAGCAGCAGAAGAACCTATCATGGCGGACTTTGAAAGAGCAACGTGGGCAGCATTGCGGAAAATAATTCCTGGGAAAGATATCATTGGCTGTCATTTTCATTGGTCCCAGGCTGTATGGTTGAAAGTACAGGAAGTGGAGTTGCAGGTTCAGTACAGTGAGGATATCAATGTATACCACACAGATCACAGCATCTTTGCTCTGCCATTCCTGCCAGTCGCCAATGTGCAAGCCGGTTTTGATAACATCAGAGCCAATGCTGTGGCCAACGATAAGCTGGACCTCTTGTTAAACTACGTAAAACGCTATTGGATGGACCTTTCCTCCATCCACCAGGAATGTATACAGAAAGGAGACACAGACCACTTTTTTGAGCTATTCTAGCTATTATATACTTGACATATAAAGTCGATTAATTACAAAAAAACTGATCTGACATTCTTTTTTCTATAGTTCTACTACCGGTATTCTTTATTTTATAACTGACCAGAAAAGGTGGGCCCCTCGCTCTAAATTTGCCAATGTTACATTATGCACAAAGTTTGTGAAAACCTGTTTTGAAGAAAAAAATAATTACCAATGCACTAGCTTGTATGGAAAATTCATTAATGTATGTATGCGCTATGCGCATTGATGATGTTTTCCAGTTAATTTTACCTTTTTTGAATGGAGACGAGTGGAGCACATGAGCATACAAAATCAAGAAGACTATTTTCTGTTTGTTGAATTAAATCAATTAAACACCGGTAATATGAACTCTATTTATCTTTCAAGGTTATATTCTTAATTTTTAACCGGGTTTTCCAACGGAAAAATCCGGTTATTAAAATGGTGAAAATGGCGGGCGGATTGGCGGGCGGGCGGCTGCCAAAAGGGTACCCTCATTGTACGGATAACTCCTACAGTTTTCAAGATAGGAAGTTGTTCTTTTGCAGATCAATTGTACATATCTCAGAGGTGTGCATATTGCTAGGATTTGATTTCTGATAATTTATCGAAAAAATACAAGCTTTTGAACTTAGTCATTTTTTGGCAAAATATTGCATATAGGGTACCCTCATTGTACGGATAACTCCTCCTACAGTTCTCAAGATAGGAAGTTGTTCTTTTGCAGATCAATTGTACATATATCAGAGGTGTGCATATTGCTAGGATTTTGATTTCCGATAATTTATGAAAAAAATACTAGCTTTTGAACTTAGTCATTTTTTGGCAAAATGTTGTATATACATGTAGGGTACTCCATTTCACTGGATAAGGGTTGACATGGATTATGGATACAGTTTACATAAAAGAAAACCCGGTTTGCTGTCATATTGACAGCTTTTCACTTGTCTATATTTGTATAGTTCTGTTAGACTGGTTTACAATAAAAAGGTCATAGCTTTGTGGAAAGTATTTATTTTAGAAATTCACATGCTATAATTAATAAATAGTGATAAACAAGAAGACAGAGAAAGGTACCGGTAGTTCCAGATGCTGAGTGCAAACAAAAAAGCAAAAAAAAATTGATGCAAGTATGAAAGAAATTTTTCTATACCAATCAGAAGCGCAAATATCCCAAATAACTTATTCATATTAGATAATACCAATTTAACAAGTTTGAACCATTATTTGAAATATTTATAGTCTCCTGTTGCTTAAACTGGCAATTTCAAATTGCCTGAAAATGGTTAAATATGTGAAATAATTAGGGCATTGTGATTAATTTCTTTAAAAAATGCTTTCTTGCATGGAAATAATATAAGAAATCATGTGATGTTTGATTGGAGAGCAGTTGTTGCTTTAATTTCTGCGATAGTTTACCTTTGTTAGCTCCTACTTTTTGAAAGTAATATTTGCAATATTTCAATATTGTATTTTTAGCTCAGTTTGATTGTTTAGATGTATATTGATCTTCAAATTTTAAAAACAATTACATGGATTAAACCATAAAAAGATCAAGTGTGGAGGAACCTTAATTAACTTGACCAAATTTGGTGTAGCATCGTTAGAGGAAGGGAGAAATAAATTGTGAAAATAGATATAAAAATCCCAGAACATAATTAACGACACTTAGCTGGCAAATCGAACCATGTTTTAATTTTTGGTGGTCTCAATTTAAGGACTTGGGTTGTCCTTTAAAGAAATTTTTTGGAAATCCTCTTAAATAGATATTCATCTAGCTAGGACTAGATTTTTGAAGGCTTTCAAGTAGTACTTTAAGATACATGTACAAAACTTACCACTGACAAAATTATTTTTATCAAATGAAAATTTCAGTTTAGATGCTACATGTAATCAATCTGCACAGTTTTGAAAAAATCAGGCATGTTGAACCCCGTAAAAATTGAAATTAAAAAGTAATGAAAAAGTTTATTTCTCCAAAAAAAATGCTATATAGATATATTTTAGTTTAAAATAGGTAAATGACTTGAAATGTACAGGTGTGATTGCATGTACTGTGGAATCATTTAATTTCATGGGGGCCAATTTTCATGGATAGTAGGATTTTGCTTATTCGTGGGGATGTAATTTAATGGATGCATCGGTTTTCAGTTTCAGTGTGAAAAACTAAATCTTTTATAATTAGTTTTTCTGGAGGATGTAAATTCGTGGGTGAGGGTTACCCACGAAAATTGAGCCACCTCGAATTCTAATGATTCCACAATATATGAGTGAAGTAAAGTGAGATAATTGGATCCACCCCTAGGATTTTCTCCTCACTCCAGTGTTACTTAGTGCATTGTCAACAGTGCTGCATGATTTGTATGTCACTACTGTGTGACATTTATTATACATGTATGCAACCTGCATCCATCTTTTTAAGGGGGCCACACATCAAGGAAGTCCATCATATCTTCTCTGTTTATTTATGTGTAGCTCACGTCACTGACCTTATTTACAGTGACCATGCTTGAGGGTCAGTCTGACCTGCTATAAATAAATTCTTGGTTATTGGCTGTCTGTATAGGACTCGATCAATTTCATCACATTCTGTCCACTGCTGACCAGTCTCTTTTTGGTCACATCGGAGGGACAGTTTGGCCTTTGTTTTTTTTTTGTGTAATATTGGCTTTTTATAACTTTAGCAGAAAAAATTGGATGACTTTTTAAACAAAGGTTTTAAGGATATTTTGTATCTCTGAATGCATCATTTAGTACACACAGTGTGTGGTGACTGATTGATTATCAAGTGTACATTAAGATTTCTGAGCTGATTTCATCAAGACCTGCATCTGTTTATTTGGACACAAGGAACTCTTGAGTAATTTTCCTTTGTTGGATTGGTGACTTAACATTAAGTTTCTTATTCTGCTGTATCCTATTTTTGGATAAAGTGGACACCGTCACTTCTGATTGGTTTAGCTGACCAGTGTTTTTTCCCAGTCATGATTACATAACATTGATTACTTAATATTTGGCTGGACTCGATTGTACCAAACGTAATTCATGTACCATGGCAGAACCTTTTACTCTGAAACGGTAGGACATACAGTTATTTAAAAATATTTAAAGAGTACATGCATATGCTGTTGATAGCTATTGTTTTTGTGTAAAATTTTATGAATGTTTTAAAAACTTTTTTAAGATTTCAAATCTTGGAAATCCAATTCCAATAGTATCCAGACAAACAGTAAAATCTGTTAAGGAAAAAACAAATACTTTTCATTTTGTTTTCTTATTTTTAAAATTGTGAGTGTCACAGTGTGCATTTTTGAAAAGCAGTGCTTGAATTGTAAGTTGACCCTTGAGTAGGGAGAATAAATATGGTTATTCTTACTTTTAGAAAAAAATTATTTTTGCTGTAATTGAAATAAATTGTCAATATTGATTTCTACTACTGCCAGCTTTTATTGCATGCATATATAATGGTATATATGCCTTTAAATATTTTTTGGGGGAAATGAAACATGAAAGAACAAAGAACTTTGACACAAAAACTGAAAAGAAAAACTTTCTGGTTTTAATAAAAAAAAAGATTGTTTATTGTTGTTATCTTTTCTACACCAATGTTTCTCTGAAACTAACGGTGAAATACTAGTATATTGATGTTTCTCTGAATGAATCTGAAGCAGACTAATCCCCCTCCCATAATAATTTGCAGAGGTTTTACGACATTGCTACTTGTGTGTATGAAGTTGTGTTTGTGTGTAAGTATGTTGGAAGTACTTGCCCGACCTCACAATATATGGTTGTGTTAGAGGAATTAAGATGTATTAAATGATCGTCTAGGAGTTCAATGTAGAAATGGTCTTTCTTTTTTCTCTCATGATATATGTTAGATAATCATATTTCCCTAAACATTGATATGTGATGCACTGAGAATATTTTTTTGACAGATTATTAAAGAGGAAGAACATGGAGTCTGTGAACTTGGAGATGGATGAGATTTTTGAGGAGGACGAGGATTTCCCCACCGTAGGGGCACTGCCGGACTTACCCCAGGACAATGAGGGGATGGAGGAGATGGGCCAGGGGGAGGACCAGGATGGTAACACTTTCTTTTATATGGATTTAGGGAGATAAATGCTACAATGATAAGCTGCCATTCAATTTGTTTCAGTTTAGTTTTCCTCAGTAAAAATGGTGTGTGGGGATGGGGGGGGGGGGGGAGGGGGCTGCTATATATCAATAAAAGAAATAAATAAATTTTCATAAATCAAGTGATTGGTTTTGATTTTTGAGGAATTTGAAATGATTATATTAACTTTTCTTTGATTTCTGAAGTAAAATTGCAAAATTTAAAAAAAATCTGTAGAGTCTACATCATCAATTCTAAAAAATGTAGCTCTTAGTATGTCATCAAATGTACATATATTTTATTCAGATGTCCCTGAAATCAATTAAGCACAAATATCATTCCTAATATGAAGAAAGGGGGTGGGGATGGAAATGTATTTAACCGGAATGATAGGAAAAAACTCTTACTTAATCAGTATTTTTTTTCATTTTTCAATTCTTAAAGTGCTAATATTTCTTTCAAATTGTATTATAATGTACAAGTAGTTCAACAAACAAAAATGTTGGTTAATTTGTAATATATATTTAAAAAAAAAGATTCCAAGAGTGTTAATAATGTTTCTTAATTTATAGATAACAGTGCTGAAGTTTTATCCAGATTAAAGGATTTGTCAAAAGGAGCAGCTAAGAAGGTGGTCCGCAGACCCCAACCCAAGCTGGACGCCACCAGGTAAATAAACATATACTGAAAGAATGTATCCACATGTAGATATATGTATTGGTGACTAATTATATAGTTATTTCAAAGCAATTAGGGCTATGTTGACTACATGGAAATAATATTGAAAAGGATTATAACTCGATCCATACGCTATTTCTGGATACATTCAGTGTGTAATGGGAGCTGTACTTAAAAGTTATTGACCTTTTTCTTATCGCAGTCAAGTGACCAAATGACACAATGTTTTTACAACCTACAATGTAATAAATCTCAGTGCAGAGAGGGCCGGTGTCAGAAAAACCTCCCAAGTGTACTCTTTGTATACAGGTAGCCTTCCCTCTTCACACATAGAAAGCCCCAACCAAAGGCTTACAATGTCTGATGGATAAGAAATGGCATAGATTCCTGTTGTGTATCCCAGAGTGTATTGTTTATTATCTTATATTTCCCTTTCTCTGTTTAAGGTAAAAACATTTGACCTGGTCAAGAGGTCACCCAATCAGTGTTTATTTTAACTTTTATCTCCGGCCAGTGTTTGAACAGGGAGACTAAGTCTGCCAGTGTGGTCACTTGTAATGGTCAACTTCATGACTATCTGACTCCCTAATCCCCGTCCACTTGTGTTAGTAGGACTTGATTATGTTTATCAGGGACGGGCCTACCTATCGGAGAAAGCTGTTCCAAGAGTTCAAATCCTCATCCAATAACGGAGAAAGTTGTTCCAAGTTCAAATCCTCGTCCAATTACGGGGACACTTAATTACAACAAACTATGATCACTTTGTTTTCAATTCTCTTTACAAGAATTAAAATCACAATTTATAATATGTAAATGTATTGGTCACATACAAGCACAGCTATGAAGCATGTCTTCAAAAATGGTCCCATCAGTGGCTGGTAGAATTTGCTGTGTCTTAGCCACCACCAATAGCTTTTAAACATCTATTTGGAGGGTATTTTATGATGAATTCTTTCAAACTATACTTCAATAAATAAAAAAATACTTTTGAACACAAAAAGGCACATTACATGTAAAATGGATGAAATTTCTCATTGAATCTGCAATAAAGAAAGGATTGTTAAAATCCCAATAGAACATGCTGTTATATAGGTTTAGAATCATGATTTGCAGACCTAGCCAGTCACAATTAATTTTATTTTTTTGGTTATTTTTCTGTATGCTAGTTTCAAGTGTACATTATTGTTAGAGCAGGAATATCTGTGGATTTCTTCATATATCATTATATGTATATGATAAATGGAATAATTTACTCAGTATGAAATGAGTAAGTATCCCACAAATAAGACTGAACTGGACAAAATAGAAAGTAGTGAAGATTCCTCATACAAAAGTATCCCTATGTGTTTTATTGTGACAGGTGCAAATGTATCTGGTTAGGTATGGCTAGGTAAATCTGTAACAGGTGTTTATTTTATCTGGACAAGAAGTCTTGAACTTACAGTTATTTATACGCTCAGACTACTGTTAGTGTTGCATCATTGACACATTATGGTTGATATATATTGATATACGTCAATAGATTATTGGCTTTGTGGACGCGACCAGTTGGTTTAGATTTGCATGACCAGAGTGTCTTAAGTGAGTGTTGAGTTTATAGGGTTTCTTTAACCTGTTCTGAGACACAAATTTGTCTTATATATCAAATGTTCATGACTACAAAATTAGACTTCACAAATTACTAGCTCAGATGTTTTACAGTAATGTACCTTTTGTCTATGCTTGTATTAGAGATGATCTTCAGTTTTGTTAGAAAACAAAGGACTATATATGATAAGGGCCTAAAATGGCCCCCTAAAATGAACATCATCATTTTACTATCATTCTTTGTTTTCTTAGTACAGATATGTATGTGATGTGTTTACAAAGTATTCATTTTGGTTGAAGTGCCCACAATTTAGAAATATGACATTGTAAAGACAAACTTTTCCCGCCATTTTTGCAATTTTAGCGTAAAACAGCTTGTTTTCAAGCAGTTTTTCCTTCTGAAAACATATAGCGCATTCTTGAACAAATAAAATATTTTAATCAGAGATGTATCTAGCCAAGACTAATAAGTGACAAAAAAAATTTCCTTGTTCAAGCATGCGCTCTATATTTCCCATTCGTAAATAGATAAGAAAAATGTCAAATTTTGGCTGATTTTGATTGAATTATAGAAATGGCATCGCTTCTGACGTCATATACTACCAATGAATGCAAATAAATCAAATAAATAGATGAAAAATATATTTTATATCAACTCTTCTAAAAAATTAGTTAACATTTTATTGTACCCGAAACACTTTAAAAATGGCGAATTATGGGGGCCAAATTTAACTCTTATCATATAAAGTTCTTTAAAGTAACACTTTTTTACAAATTAAAGAGCAGAATTATCATGTTTATTTTTTTGCTTTTTAAAAATATTATTCCATGGTACCATCAATTGGGGCATAATATCCTAATAATCACATTTATGTGAAGTTAAACTAAGTATTCAAATTCAGGTTTTTTTTCTTTCATCTGACTGTTCTTTAAGATGTTTCAACAAAAGCATGGTCTTTCTTTCTAACAAGAGCTTATCACCCATTGGGGTGTAACAACCAGATCGTAGACTTGTCTCTCTCTTATTCAACACATTTAGACTCCCTATTCAAATATAATCCATGCCAAGGGTGGAAAAAATCATTACGATAAATTACAAGAGGTGCTTTAACAATTATTATGCAAGTTTAAATGTCAAGGTGCTCTTGAATAGTTCTAATGGCTTTCGTGTAACAAAACAGTCATTTAACTGGTCAACACGGCCATTGCTTTATAAACAAGTTGGGCTTTAACCAGTCGGTGTGAGGAATGTGGGCAGAGTCAACAAAGCCCTCTGATGTGACCAGTTCATTAATTCTTCTACTCCTCTTGTTAACATTGGCCAGACTCTCATATACCACACGTATTTCTTTCGTTAATACATGTACATGTATATACAAAAGACAGTGTTTTATTCACAGAACAATATTTATCACTTGTCATGTCCCATGAGAATCAGAAATCGATGGTGGGGGCATAATGTTTTGTGCTCTCTGTCTGTCTGCAAAAACTTGAAAGCTTGGCTCTGAATTTTTAAAGGAGCAGGTCAGCTCCTCAATTGTGGCATACATATTTCATGATAAATACAGTTGAACTTCGATATCTTGAACACTGATTTCTCGAATACAATGGATATGTGAAAGTGATTTGTAAGTCCCAAACACTTATTTTTTAAGTACATTGTATTTTACCCTCGATATATTGAATACCTGGGTATCTTAAAGTTTATAAACAGTTCCATCTAGTTCGAGACAACGAAGTTTGACTGTAAATTCTCTTTCAAAAGGAATCTGCATTCATCTGTTTCTCTCTGATTAATAAATACGGGTATATAAATAATTAATCATTACTGATTAGTTTGGCAATGCATATAACTGTAAGGATTATTATTCATCCTACAAGGACCTTGGTAGGTGTGTAGTTTTTTCAACTGAAGGATAAAATGATGGGTTGACCACATTGTGATGATGATATTGTGAATATTTTGCTGTCAACTAAATCTGTGTTCCTCATATAATCAAATAGACCGTTCAGAAACAATTTTCGTATTTAAACTGATCCTCATTTAGGCATTAATTGCTTTAATCTTTTAGTTTTGATTTTTATTCTAGTCTCATTCTCTTTTTCAGACTGACTGGTGAGAGAGGAATACCTATTTTACCAAAGGTTTTCCAGGATGTCAAGTTCAAAGGGAAAGGACATGAGGTAATATTAAAAGCCAAGTTGTATTCAGGCCATTTCATATTCAGGAATGCCGGTAACCAGTTGGGAATGAACCTGTCCTTATTAATATCCTTGAACTTATGATATATAACTTATCATAAAGCTGGTGCAATCATCTTCAACTAATTAGTGCCACCATAAAATACCAGTAATGCTTTTGAAGCCAATATTCTCTAAGTATTCGTTTAAATTCATAAATTAATGTGTATTTGAAATAGCTGATACAAAGCAGCACAATTAAAAGGCTCTAAAATATTTCTTCTTTTTTTTTTAAAAAAACTTTAACTGTATCCTAACTGTTGGAGTCAGAAGGTGGTGGGCAGGTGTGATCTAGAAAAATGCCAAAAAAAAACAACAACAGAATGAACAATAAATGAATTTTGTAAAAATTTTACTATTGCATTTGTGTGTGTGTGGGAGGGGAGGGGGGGGGGGTCCTTTTAAACCAGTGACATAGATTTAAATCTTCAATTATAATGATAAAACTGCCTTGTTAAAGGCGGAACATTTTAAGCACATCCCCTTTTTTACCTGTACAAACTTCAAAATGATGCTGCTTGTCAATCAAGTTTAAAACAATAGCACCCAGTTTGATTGATGTTATCGTCCGAGCGTGATCTGGCCAGGTCCGTAGATTTCTGTTTACTAGCAATTAACAATGTTATCTTCGATATCTTTCGTCATGTATTGAAAGGGGGAATTAAAAATTGAATTTTTAACATTACCAGTATTGAAAATAATGAAAAAAAAATTATTTTCAGTGATTGAAACTAGGCAGAATTTATATTATATTATGTTGAATGTATGTGACCTAATAAATTCCAAAAAGATGCATGAGCAGCTCAAAAACATTTTTAAAAAATTTCTTTTTAAAACAAATCTATGAGCTACTAAAGCTGTATAAAGCTTGGTGCATGAAAATGTCACTCCATGGAATACGAACTCCATTAATTGTCGTCGTATAATGGCTGCCTTAATTTATACATTCCACATTCTAACTGCCCGTATGGTTTTCTTAAATTCGTATACAATAATAATTGTCAAAACTATCTTCTTAAACAATGTTAAGTGCTAAACACAATGTAGTGAGTTATATTTTTATAGCAGAATTAATTTTCTGCATTTTTACAATTGTGTTTTACACATGTGTGCTAAGAGAAAATTCGGATGACACATAACATTTCCAAATAAAATCGCTATGTATGGTCATTAGAACAATAAGATATTTAAACTAAGACCAATTCTGACTAATTATTTATTTCCTGTGTATTAATTTGCTTCCTGAGTATAGTGATAAGCAGCGTTCACGACTGCAGATAAACTGCAAGCCCTGGAGGCTTTCACACCTCTAATAATTAAGCCCCCGCCCTGACCTGAGGTTTACCACCTGGTAAAAATGTTCGGCCTCCAAATACATGTAAAAGGTCTTGCAAGGCATGCAAAAGGATCATGCTAATTCAACAAAAATTATTTTTCAATAAATAAACCTTTGATTTATTATCAATCTTTATTTGGGATTGATCTATATGAGTATGATATTACCCTGTGGTTTTAAATAGCCTTGTAAAAGAGAAAAGTCCATTTAACCTCAAAAGTACTTTTAACATCAAGGACAACCTCTGAGGTCAAATAAGTCACCCCACCTCCTGTAAGTGGCACTGAAGAGCCAGAGGGATTCCCTGTGACCTCATCACACACATACCATTGTAATGGCTGGAGGCTGCTTGTGTTACAGCTAGATAAGTGATCAATGAAGCTGTTTATGCTTGCGAGAAAGGAAGCACTCTCATAATATGACCTATAGTTGACCACAGCTTGCTAGATAATCAGGATGGAACTGTTAACTTTTACTTACTGAGCAGAGGCAGATGAAGTTATTGTGTACCCCCTTAGCTCCCAGTAAGAGTACATGGCTATTGGGAAGGATACTTTTCTGTTTAAGAGGGTTAGGTGGTTGTAGCCATTTTAGACTGTATTGCTATCCGTGACACAAAGAGATCTGTATACAGATATAGGAGATATAATATCAACATTTAAACATAAAACATTTAGATTTTTTCTCCATGTAATGATATAGTTTATTGCAAAAGATCACAGTATATCTGATGGGTAATTTGTTGAGCAACCAGCCTCCTTAATTATAGTATAAATCTGGCCCCACTGTCACCAACTTTCCTCAAGTCAATACTTGGCCTCAAATCAATGCACTTTTTAGCTCACCGAGACGAAGTCAAGGAGAGCTTATGCTATACCCTCGGCGTCGGCGGTGGCATCGGCGTCGGCGTCCGGACCTGGTTAAAGTTTTTGTTGCAGGTCCTGTATCTAAGCTATTACTTGTCCTGTCTTCACCAAACTTGCATGGATGATGCATCTGGACCTACTTATGGACTTGAAAGACTTGGATGCTGAATCTGGGTCCTAAATTTCAGATGCTGGAGGAGGTTAAGGTTGTTGGACCAGGTTAAAGTTTTTGTTGCAGGTGCCCTTTGATAGCAATATCTTAGTTACTGCTGGTCCGTACTTCACCAAACTTGCATGGATGGTGTGTCTTATGATACTGATGCACCAGACAGGTTTGAGTGCTGAATCTGAGCAATAGGTTTCGGATGCTGGAGGAGGTTAAGGTTTTAAGAGCTGGTTAAAGTTTTTGTTGCAGGTGCCCATTGATAGCAATATCTAAGTTACTACTGGTCCTAACTTCACCAAACTTGTATGGATGATGCGTCTTATGATACTGATGCACTGACAAGCTTGAATGCTGAATATGAGCAATAGGTTTTGGATGCTGGATGAGGTTTAGTTTTTTGGAACAGGTCACATGTTTTATAGATGATAGCTTGCATAGTTGATTTAACTTTATTATAAATTAAATGCAGAGGTTGCTTCAGATGCAGAGCCTGATCTCCATTATCAAGGATGCTAAAGAAATCTCCTACCTCACTCAAACCAGCTCAATAGATAGATGTGTTTGTTGATAAATGATATAACATGATTCCTATGATATAGTATTGTATGATATGAAACAATATTGTTTGATATGATACAATATGATATCTTATGTTATATTATAAAAAGTTATACGATAAGATATGATATTGTATCAATTTTTTTGATATTTTATGATATGATATTGTATCATGATATTGTTATGTATAGTATTGTATATTATGATACAATATTGTATAATATTATATTGTATTTTTAATTTATTATTTTATCACATGATACAATTACATAAGATATTGCAAAATATAATATTGTATCCTATGATACAATATTATATATTCTATAATATTGTATCCTACAATATTGTATAATATGATATTGGTTTCAGTAATATAGAATTATATCACATGAAATTGTATAATATGATATTGTAATATTATATAATATTGTATCATACGATATTGTATGATATGATATTGGTTTATATGATATTGATATATGATATATTATCATATCACATGAAATTGTATCATATGATATTGTAATATATATTATTGTGTCATATGATACAATATGTATAATATAATAATGTATTTTATAATATTTTACTTTATCACATAATATTGTATCATTTGATAAGATACAATGTTGGAATCAAATTATATTGTATTATATGATATAATATCATATAATGTATCAAATATGTTTCAGTGTCATTCAATACAATATCATACTATATTATACAATATAATATCATGTTTCAATGTTATGATGTATTATGTAATATGATATTGTAATATGATACTATATTGTATTATATATTATGATATTGTATTATGTGATCAAATACAATAACGTATAACACAATACAATGTCATATTATACGTTACAATATCATATCTCATCATTGTTTATTACGGTGTTTTATTGTATTATATGATATATATTGTGAATATGATAGGATGCAATATTTGATTTTATATTATTGTATTGATTAACACATGAACATATGATTATCATACAATTTTTTAACAGATGATATATGATATTGTGTCAAAACAGTATCAATGAATATCCAAGATCATAAAGTATGATTTTCATATAGTATGATAAAGGTGGTCTCATAAAGGTGATGTCTCATAAGGGTGATGTCTCGTCTCGGTGAGCTTTGTAATCTATGATTACCTATGTTTATATAAGGATTTGAGTTGAGGACTGAATTGAGTGATTGAAAATTTTGGTGATGGCGGGGCCAGGAAACACATACCAGAAATATATAGAGTAAGGCAGGGGATAAATTGATATTACCGAGCGCAGCGAGAGGCGGGCAAAGCCCACCTCGCGAAGCGAGGATTAATGGTAACGCGTATATAAAAGAAAATCAGTAAAAAATGAAAGTTGAATCAGGGATACTTAGGCCAAAAAATATTTCTTCCAGCCCTGGGCGCCGCCATATTGGCAGCCATTTTGTTTTTAAAAAGTTAGTTCGATCATTGATTGACTGGTACTTATCGATGTTTATTGCCCCTAAACTCGATTAAATAAGTTCCAGTGTTTCAATAGAAGGTAATTTAAATTAAAAGAAATTAAAAAGGAAACCAGATAAGTTTCAAAAGTGCTTCAATCAAGAAACACGACTTGTTCTATGTATGTCTTATCAAATTTTCAGATGGAAAAAAAACTACATTAACGTCAAGAAACTGATCTTTTAGATTCTGAATAAAGTATTCAATTTTATTACATTGGCATTCATATGAATTAAATTGATGAACAATGAAAGAGGAAATGAAAAAAAATTCGGAATCACGTAACTCTCTTCGCTTATTTCCGAAGAAAAAACTTGAACGTTTTACGTCTGAAATATGACGTCATAATGTAGACTGAGCACGCGACGTTTAGTTTAACTTTGACGAATGATTTGAGTAGGCAACCATGCTGGCTGATCCTACTTGGTGCGATTTAAATAGATTTTATTATACAAAAATCAAACTGCACTGTGTTATATCTGCGCTCGGTCCAACGGTCACATCGTTTACATATTAAATATATAACCAGTATACCTCCATGTCTTGAGATTCGGAGTAAATGTGTCCTGGTGTCTCACAATGATTTATTTTGTGTAAAGACAGAATTCATTCAGTTGGTCAACCAATCTGTTTGACATGACTGGTACCACACAGACCCACCTTGTCTGTAAACCACAGCTTGAAGGGATATAAACCGTTTAGATGGAAACTGTTCCTATGGTTTTGACCACCGCCAGGTGTGGCCATAAGGTCGGGCCTGAGCTGAGGTTTATGTATGAATGTCCAAGTCAGCAAGGTTATTTTTGATTTTGTTGATTGGTCAACTATAAAATCCTCAAAATTTTGTGCTTTTAAAGGGCTGGTTTAGTATTTATTAATCTCCTTTAGAAGAAATATAAAAAAAAAATAGAAAAATATTCAAATGTTAAAGTTGAAGTAATAGAAATTCAATATATAATAGCGTTAATAATCACATCAAATTTTTTTAAGGACGGTATGATTTGTTGACCAATCAGCTTCCATAAGATAAATCCACTGTAACAATTAATTATCCGGCATTTCATGATACTGTTACAGAAATGTTGTTGGTATCCAACATGATCTTTGAAGTTGACAACAGGACACGAAGCTTTCATGACAATGGAATACAACCACATGTTAAATGGGTAATTCATGGTTATAATAAGGTTTGTGTTGTTACAGGCCAGAGATCTACAGATCATCATGCGATACTTGGAGCACTGGGCTCACCGCCTGTTCCCTAAGATGCCATTTGATGAAGTATTGGAGCGAATTGAGAAGCTGGGCACAAAAAATGAAGTCAAAGTAAGATTATCTACACCCATCAATATTTTATTTACCCCAACTGAAATGCAAATTGTGTACACAACTATTTGAATCTCTATGAGTGACAGATATGATGAAGAAATTCTACTTGCGTGACTTTGACAAAATGCATTCACAGGCGTGTGATTACTCAGATCATTAAGTCATGTATGTTCCTTTGATTGAATTCTCATTTCTCATTCATGCAGACTTGCATAAAGAGAATGCGACTTGATATGCCCATTCTGAATGATGAGTTTGTGGGAGATGATGAGGAGAGAGAAGAGGGCATCCCAGGGTCAGAGGTCAGTGCATGTAGTTTCAATTTTAGAAATTTATTCCTGCAGCGAGTTTGTTGGTCCTAGAAACTAGGGACATAAGGACATAAATTGTAATGGTTAAAGAAATATCGATTTGGTAAAATTTAGGCTATTGATTCTGATGCTGAAGAAGCTTTGGAGGAGCTGGGGAATGAGTCTCCCACACAGCGTAATGGGGCCAGTCCCCCATCCTCCCAGGAATCCCCAATGTCCTCAATGTCTGGTGGAATGCTAGCGGCCCAGCTGTCACAGCCTCTGTCCTCCACCCCCTCAACATCCGGCAATCTCACCCCAGGGTTCAGCAGCCCGGGGTTATCTCAGGTGAGTGAATTATGTATGTACTTGATAATGCAGGCATGTTATAAATATACATGTACTGGTTAAATAGCAAATCCTTAATAAGAATCACACTATCAATATTTTTCTTGTAAAGTTTAGGTTCAATTTAAAAGCTACAGAGTTGCCAATTGATTTTTTCTTTCACAAGAAATTGTAAATAGTATCTTAATTTCAATGAATAGCAGTTAATTGAGATGATTATATTAATAGGGTCTTACTCCAGAGCAGAGAGAGAGGTTAGAGAGAAATCGGCAGATGGCATTGGAAAAGCGAGCTAACAAAGGTGGGGGAGGGGGATCTCAACATGTGTTCAAGACTCCAGGTAGGGTGGAAATTTTTGATCGGCCAATTATAATTATTATTTTGATATTCAGGTTGAACTTTTGATTGACAACTATAATCATTTTGAAATTTAGACTTGGCTTTCGGTTGGCAGATTATTTTGATTTTGATATTTATCTCTGATTTGTTGTATTTTTAATTTTGCACGAGACTATAAACCATTTTTGTCCTCTTGCAGCTATTCCAAAGTCCCCTGTACGGCGCCTGGCCTCACACACAGTTTCTAGTCCCTCACAAATATCCTCCCCCATTCTACAGTCACCTCCAAAAATGTGCAGCCATGGAAACATTCCCATCAATAATACTGGTAACCAACCCACCTTTCACAGCCTGGTGACGGCCAACAACGGTTCAAGTTCCCCGGTGAAACCCGCAGGCAGCAATCTCACAAACGGCAGTCTTCAGAGTCATCCAATCGGGGAATCCGTCTCATCTCAAGACAATGAGATGAGTGAAGTGATCCCATTGGTCAATGGAAATAAAACTGTAGACAATTGTTCTGACAGCTCAGACATGAGCCAGACCATTCCACTTTTGTGTAGTCCAGGGAGAAAGACAGGGGAGACAAAAGATTATAAATCAAGGTCAGGGAGTATGGACATTTCATCCAGTGACCAGATGTCAGAGGAAGAACTTCTTCTACATTTGTCGGAAAGTGAATGATGTCTTGATGTTGTAAATATTTTTTAAAGATGAACTACAATAAGTGGAATGTAAATTTAGAATGTTAACATTTATAGTCATACTTTGTTAACTGGCAGGGTACCGATATGATATTCTATGATAGTCAATAAAATATTACTATTGTCATAATGTAACTAAGTATATCTACCTTGGCTAGTTGTGTGTTTGATTGTGCCTTTCAATATTAGGTTTTTTTCTCTGTCAGAAAATCATTATATTGCATGAGTTAACACAAATGTTTGATGCTCTGTGAGAAAATCCTTATATTGCAAGTTAACATAAATGGTGGAAAAGGGACATCACCCATTGTCTTTGCCATGACCATGATATTGTTTTAGACACCGGCATGTTAAAAAGCAACACATGCATGATAATATCTCTTAAAGTACTTAATGTAGGACATGCAATAGGGCAATAGTATTAAAATAAAATACTGTCATTGAATACTGTTATTATGACAATCTCTATTGGTAATGTTTGTTAATACATTTCATAGATTGCATCATCATACTGTCATGAAAATAACCTGATCATGTGTAACGGTGGACGTTATTACCAAGGTACATATATTCCTCTGGCAAGGAATACCAGTATGTTTAAATATATTGATATACCTAGTATAACAGTCAACTCTGACAATACATGTAAATAAATTAACTGTATGTGTCGTTGATCTGACCTTTTATGTCCTACTGTAAATGTCTGCAGTGAGAAGTAGTAAGTCTTTAAATCCCTAAAGTTGTTAAATAAGAAGTTCAGATTTAGCCTAGATAATGCTTTGTCAGCATCCCATGTCAAAGTGGGAAAGTATTTAGAATGTTTTATTTCAAAACTGTAATGTTAGTGCCATTGAATTCAAATATGTAAAATATTCTAATGAACTTTACTACAGTTATATATATTGTATATTGAAGGAAGAAGCATGCATTGTTTAAAATGTCTACAATTTTCGAGATATACTTTACTTTTCATTATTTAAATGTGAACAAGTTGGGTTACACTAGTGCTTTACTCTATGATAGGAAAACCTATCAACCATGAAAAGAATGATTTTTGTACTGTTGTATAAACTTATTTTTATTTGCAATAAAAAAAAAATGACTTTCATGAATTTTATATATTGACTGAACTCTCATCTGAATGCTGGCAGCAAAGAGAAGCTATAAAATGAAAAAGATTTTTATATGTTATCACATGGAATATGGATTATGAAGTACCAGTTAACCTATATTGCACTTAGAGCTATTTAAAGGAACTTGGACACGATTTGACTAAAAATTTTCAAATTTTATTTTTCCATTTTAAATGTTTATACTGATAAATATAGAAGTTTATAATGCTATGTCAAAATTTGAAACTCAAATATCAAGTTATAAGCAAGATACAGACTTTATAATTCTTTGTTTTGTAAACAAAACTCGAATATTGTCATTTTTACATGTTCGTTGTATTGGTGTAAATTTCAATTAAATGTAACTTTTTTCTGTTGATAATAGTATTTTAGAAGATATTGATTTGGTTTAAATTGTTTTTTACAAGTCATTTTGATTAAGAAATGATAATTCTCTACATTACATTTTTTGTAAACAACTATAAGACTCGAGCTTTGTTTACATAACTATCAATTCTTACCTCTGTATCTCGCTTGTAACTTGACTTTAACATTTAATATTTTGGTCAATCATTTAAAATGCACCAATAAACCATTTTATACATAAAAAATAAAAATAAAATTTTTGATCTCAAATCGTGTCCAAGTCCCTTTAATGCTGACAATAGCTTCTCTTTCATTGCCTCTATTCCTTCAACCATGATTCCTACACAGGTTGAAGCATCAGTACTTCTGTACAGACCTCTACTGCACAGAAGTACTGATTGCATCAATTGGCATTGTTCCTCAGTCATGATAAATTATCAAATGTAAGCTCTAATTCCATGTCAGAATAAAAGGAACATCAATTTAAAAGGTCAACACAATACAAAGAAAATGCATGATGAACAACAAAATAAAAATGCAGACATCAAGGCAATGTATTAAAGATTTACTACACTTCAGCCATTAGATTCAGGTGTAACAAATGCAAAGGTCTGGCTTACCAATAGTGGAATTGCAGTTTTCCAACAACAAAAAATACAGAAACAAATGTTGCTCATATTTTAAACAAAGACAAGACAAACATGCACCATAATTTATATTATCAGTATGAGAAATTTTATTCCATTTGATATTGCGGTAATTTTATACCATTAACCCAATTTTATGATCAGCACATTTTGTAAAAACAGAACACACAGTCAAGTCAAAAACGAATTCATATTGCAGTTTCTTAAAATACCTTCGCTATATTTCATATGTACCATAGTCTTTTTATGCCCTCCCCCTGCATCAAAAAATAACTACACCACATGATATATAGTTTGCTCAACATTTTTCAAGATCATATGCAAGTTCTTCAATGATTTCATCATTTCTTTCTATCTCTCAGTCACAACCATTTTAATGGGTAAGACATGCAAACAAAAAATATGAGCAAGTAAAAAAAATTATTTGAACTTCATGAAGTCTATTACACTACCAGCTTGTAGCTGATAGAGAACATGAACAGCTCATGCAGAAGTCAGTGGTAGAGCTTGGCCTTCACAGTGTTAAGTCTGCCTGCAGACTGCCCTTGTAAAGAACCCAGTGTTTGGAAATGTGATTCAATCCAATTTTCCGAAACATTTTCTTGTGGACTTATGGCATCTCTGCATCACTGAGGTCAGAAAGATCCCCAATCTCATCCTCATCTCCACCAATGGCTTTCCAAAAGGCAATAGTTACCTGACAGAAATTGAAATTCACTCCGTGAACATGTATTTTACATGCTGACATCTCTCTCTCTCTCTCTTCTCTCCTCTCTCTCTCTCTCTCTCACATCATACACAAAAAAAGCAATATATACCGGTGGAATCAATGTTTTCAGGCTGCAAACATTTAGATTTGGGGATGCATTCATGTACATGTACTTTGTATATACTTGTTATTTTTTTTTTTAACAATTGATACCGGTAATTCAATTTTAAATCAATGTCTGGTCTATACCTTTTCTGCATATTTCTTTTTCTGGTCTTGTGGTAGAGACTCTGCTTTTTCTGTAAAAAAAATATGAAAGATTTTCATAAGTACAATTATTACTGTACAATATAGAAAGTAAAATCAAAATCAAAATAAAATTGTTTTCATAAGAATGATTCGGACCTTTCATAAGCCTGAACTTTGAGAAGAGCTGTTCGAATGATTCCTCCTCCTCATCTTCTTCTGAACACAAAGACTGCATGAAGGCAAGATCATCAGCAGGTAATAGGTCATCTAATAGAAGAAAAACAGTTACTATAAATGCAACATTTTTTTTTCTCTTTCAAAAACAGCTTTGTGATTACTCATCAAAATTTTTATTCCCAAGAACTTTTTTTTGTTTAACTGGTAATTAAATTGTCTGTGGCAACAAACTTTTCCAATATTAAGTCTAACATTTTCCTAATCTTTAATAAATGAAAGTACGTATGTATGGACTGGCTCACGTACTTTCACAAAAAGTTTTCTCACACTCAGGTAAAAGTTGGTTTAATACCAGATTTTTTCTTAACTTACCTATCATCTTGTCCTTGTTTGTAGAGACTTGAGCTGCCTTGTCTCCTTCCTCTTTCAGGGATTTACTAGCTGTGGGTGATTTCTCTGCCACTGAGTCTGTACTGCTCTTTTCTTGAGTTTTGTTAGAGTCAGAGTCGTCTTTTTCTGGTGATGAAGAGTTGTCTCCCTTAGATGCACTCTCTTGCTCTTGCTTGGATTTTGATGCTGATTCTTCCTCCATCAGCTTCCTCATGTATGGACTGACTGTGTGAGGACTCTCTATAACATGATTATATATTTAGAAATGAATAAAGAGTTGTCTCATACCAACATATTCTGTACTAATGAGTATCATCTATAATATCTCAATGAAAAAAGCACATGTATAAAAATGCTGATAGAGTTTTATGCAAAAAAAGATAATAACCTAAATTATGAGGTCTTATCTAATTTTAAATTCTTTGTATGTATCGGTACCTGAACTGCATGCATTTTCTTGTTTATAAATCATGCTAAGTTAGAGTACTTTGTAGACATATTTCACTTCAATTGATAATACCAAGCAAAAATTCATGTTCTAGTTTGAAGTAAACAACATATCATGCTATTCATATTTTTCCACGTAAATAATACGGTATCAGTATGTGAAATAATATCACCTTTAAGGATCATGTTTGGCCACATGTGTGCATGTAGGGCCTGGATGATTCTTTCAATTCCTGTGGTTTCTTGGAAATCATCTGGAATAAATTATTAGTGTGTTAATAGCACTAACTCTATTCAATTTTATCATTTTTCGCAACTAACATTATTTATAAAGTATGGTAACACATTTTTTAACAGTAATTTGATTTTCGTAAAAACAATATTACAAGAAATTTCTTTTGTAGGAATTAATGGAACATGTATCTTGTATATTTTGCTTGCCCCAATTTGAAAAAACACAAATATTATCTAAGAATAAATCATAGAAAATATTGAGATGCACTTACCTTCCTCATCAACTTTGACTTCTGGTTCCAACTCCACCAATTCAAAGTCATTGTCAAGACACCACATATGTATGGCATGCCGTAGATTTGCTGAAAATCAATTCATATTTAAAGGTAGGATTATTTCAAATTTTACAATGTAAAAGTATGTTAAATGTGACATCGGTTTTTTTGGATAGCAAAGTATATCTTTCCCAAATATGATTTTTTTCTCAACTGTTGATTTTAATTTCTTCAATAAGAATTCATAGGATAAAAGCAATGTGAAATTCTGTTCAAACCTGATTTCTGAGGAATGTTCTTGCATACCAGTAACTGTATTGCAGGAGATATTTCTTTCAGGTATGGTAACCATGCCTTTGCTAAATCAAAGCTCTCTTCCTATTGAATTAAAGCATAAAAAGGTAAATGTGTCCTTATAATAAACATCTCTCTCTCTCTCTCTCTCTCTCTCTCTCTCTCTCTCTCTCTCTCTCATTTCTTTTAAAGCCATCTGATGTTTACTCACCTGGCCTGCATTGAAATAAATTACTATTGCTTCGACACCATCTGCAAACTCCTCAGTCCCAACTGTGCGTTTTTTTGTAGTACATAATTTTATTTCAGCAGTGTAGTATTTGGTGTCAATATTCCAGCTATAACTTACAATATCTTCAATTTCCTTATTACTGGGTGGCAATTTTTCAACATCTAAGATACCTAATAAAAGAGAAAAAAAACAGGCAATTTTAAGATTTAGCTTACCAGGGGATTAGGTTTCATACAGGAGTCTACAGGGATTTTGCATTGAATAGAACCCAGATATTGTGCAAGGTATTCCATTAATGAATGGAAAAAAGATGTTATAATTTCCCATGATAAATCTCTATAAGAAATCTGATTTCCTTCTTGTGATTTTTTCCAAGTGAAAAATGATAATGTGTCAATGAAGATATCTTGGATAATTTTCTTTTCATTGATATCAGTTGCACTTCTTTTACAGTTATGTGTATTTTTATCAAAAACTGACTAAATGTACTGCATAAATATCTTTGGATAGACTTTACCAGTATGCCATTGCCTTCAATGGACTTAATTTATACACGTGCAGTCACTGTCAGTAACCAACCAGAACCTCATACATGTATTTAGATAAGTATTGTAAAAATATTTTCAATATTTAAGAACATAGTTTCGGTGCAAATATTTTTAAAAAAAATTATTTATTTCTTTATCATTATTATTTTTTTGGCGATGTTAAGTCAAGATTTTGTTGCAGAAACCAGGAAAACAATGCAATAGACCCCTTCACAATAACCGCGGTACTGCTCTCTTGCAGGGCATATTGATATAGTTTGCCGAAATTTTAGTAGGTAGATAATTAAATCGTGTAAACAAACAATTGACGTTACGTCATATTTCACAAAACTATGTCATTTTGCCCTGCAAAAGAGCAATTAATTCAATTAAAGTTATTGACAAAAAACAGATATTGAAGAATTAGTCAAGGATATCAAAATTCACTTTATCAACTTGTGTTCCTGTACAAATTTACTTTAGCTGCCCTTACTTCCTTATCTTAATGAAAAGATAAACTTGAAAATACATTAGACATATTACATTGAGGAAATTCGGTATATTTGAATAATCTGCGAAAAAAAAATCAAAACATGGAGCCTGCAAATAAAATACTAAAAACTCCATTTTTCCGTCATATAATGCAATTGTTTTGTGTTAATAATTACCCTTAATTATGAACTGTGGATCAAATAAATCACAGCAAGACGTAAACAATGCTGAATGGGTGGACATAATTAAACCGGAAATGTGTAAAACGTCATCAGATTTGTTGTTGTATGTGTTGCTGGAGAAACAAACATGGCGGGTTTACTTGCATGTTTACAATGAAAAAGAAAACTTTTTGATGTTTTGTAAAGATTTCTGGTTAACTTCATATCAAAGACAACTAAGTTCACTATGACTGAATTCGAAGCAAGGCCAGAGGAGGTTGGACAAATCCTCCTCAAGGTAATTCACTAACTCCAACATTATGCAGACCGTACAGTCACATGTAACATTATTAACCGAGGATAAAAAGACCAACAATATGCATATAATTGATTCGGTATCCGCTTTTCCCTAAATTACGCAGAGAACGTGTTACTTGTTGCTGTGTTTGGCCAAATTTTTTATATTTTGAAGGACAATCAATGCATTAAAAGTTTGTAAAGATGTAAATAAATGGTATCCCGTATGTCTGTACATTTCTTTATTAAATCAAAATAATAAATACTGTTTGAAATATTCATTTATATAAACATACACATCAATATGTTTTTTAAATTCAGATTTGCACTAATTCTTATGTAACAGAAAGAGAAAAACAGGCAGTTAGCACCAAATGTAACAGGTTGGGAGAAATAATGATGGGTTAGACTGGTTCAAATACCAGTGCTAGATAGCTGAGCACCATACTATAGAGTTTCAGTGGGCTGAGGATTGAATTCCAGTCTGGTCCATCATTAATTCTCCTATCCCATTACACTTATGAATGTGCAAATTAACCCATTGAAACCTGAATTAATACAGTACGTGCTAAGACAAATTAGTATCGATATAAATGCCAATGTATGCACAATTTACATGTATGATAACATGATAATGAAAGATAAACAGTGAGGATTCAGTTGCACCTACTGTCAATTTAAATAATGTATAAATTGTGAAAGCCCCAGAAACAGATAAGGAATCAGAACATGTCTTTTAGAGAATCAAATTCATTTCAATAGACCATGCACTGATCTAAAAAATGGGTATTGAGGTTTGGCCACAGCCCTTTCCCCTCCTTGGAATTAGGGAAGTTATTAAATTGACATATAGTAGTTCTGTGGGAAAAAAACATGAGACATAAAATCTGGATACCATTAATAAGGTCCTAAAAATATTGTTTTAGATTGTACAAAATAGCATAAAGTCCATAATAACTAGCCCACACCCATCCCTATATATACCTCTCCCCTTCAAATTTTTCACATTAGTGGAAAAAAACTTTTATTTTGGAGTTGAAATTTCTTTTATTTGGAGAAGGGAAAGAGAAAGGGTGGGATTGTTAAGTAGAGGGAGGGATGAAAGGAATGACCCCTTCTGAAAAAAAAAATTATCCTAGGTTATATGGACTATATCCCAAAGAGGTTTTTAAGCTATCTATTTGTTATAAGTGCCACAAAACTTGCAAATGGCTGAAATTATTTTCAAACATATTTAATATACTAGCATATGAGTTATAGGTATGTTAATTTTTATCACTTTATATTTGTGTAAATTCTTACTTTTGTCTTTGAAATAAGAAAAAAGTCCACAATAAAAGAAAACAAAGAAAATGTATAATTTACAAAGTAATGAAGATGCAGCTGTGTACAGTTAAACACGCTTATAACAAAGTGCAAGGATGGGCAATTTTGCTTCGTTATAATTAAATGTCATTATATCTGTCAAGTTTACAACATATGAGAAAGTTACGGGAATGAAAATCACTAAGCATGTTTGCTATTACTGTACATGTAATCTGCAGTGTGATGTATATACATGTAACTACATTTAGAAATTAATAAGTGAAAATAAATTTTCATAAGTACCGGTATAACTCTTTGATATTTACTTGTTGGATTCATACGTTTTCATGGGAACATGGCAATGATAAAAAGTCGACAAAATCATCTCATTATTTTACTTACATACTTGATCATATTGTATGAAAAAAAAGATTGATAAAGGGAAGTGCATAGAGATGTTGATATGTTCAGTAGAAATGTATATGGCATAAAATGGTTATTGTGCAAAATGATCAAAACTCGGTGTAGTTAAATTAAGCTATAGTGATTACAAATGTATAAATTTATCAAAAAATATTTGCATAAATGAGCATTCAAATGAGCATTCAAAAAATTAACATGACATTATTACATGTAAGTAAAAAAAATTGTGCTCTGCATGAGAATGTCAGAACTTAATTTACCTACAGTAGAATTTAAAACCAACTTTACAACTTACAATATTAGTTTAATCTTTAATTTTGCAATAATATTTTCGTTAAAAGATTTTTTTCAGAAAATCTCTTTTATATTCACACAAAGATTAAAATTGGTATGTACATGTACTACCATTGATTTACAGGTACTTGTTAAACCAAACTGATATATGGAAACTAGAATTTAAACTTAGAAAAGCTATTGAAAGTCAATGACGAACAAGCCCCGACACTGAGAGATATATGCAATAAAGCATTGATTTTACCTTTAAACAACCAATTTTGTGAAATTAATTTCTTGAGGACAAACATGAGAAATTTTCTGATAGTCACTGGCTAGATGATTTTTACAGAGCTAACAATAGTCAAGTTATTATAAGCCAGGGACCATTCTATTTCTTAATCCATATATTTAAATATCCTGAAGCAAGCGGGTTATAGAATCATACACCAAAATTAATAGACATTTTGTTCTGTATATATCCTTGTTTGTGTTGGTATTTTAAAGTTTCCCCACTTGTGATAAAACTTCGTATTGATCAGATACCCCATTTATTACTCGCCAAATTCAGATACATGTCACAGATCAATAGCTTCTGTCTGCATAAGATGTGTCTGGGTTAGAGTTAGAAATTTTTATAATCACAACTACTAGCATTTACGGACAATTAGTGATCATAAGCTTCCATTAAACTTCAAAGGAAATTGCGTACCTGTGTGCATCACCAAGTTTCATATCACAAAAATCAATTTGTGACTTCGTGAAATTTTTTAATTTCCAAGGAAGACGACTTAAAAGTCAATCAAACTTCGCTCACCAGTGACTGTGTGTATAAATTTGAACCTCTTGGATTAATGTGTATTTTTGGCTTTAGAAACCAAAGAAATTCAGTGTTTGAGGCTTCTAAAAGGGATTTCTTTAAACTTTATACATATATTTACCATTCATAAATGAATTGTATGCTGAATGCACTTTTAAAGTGCTTCAAATATTTACACTGTGTATTAATCTAAAAATGAGCTGAGAAAAAAATAATTCAAGAGTGCGTTCATTTCGCTGGGGAAGGCCTTTTGGAGAGATGGGTGACCTCTGGGGTAACTCCGAGAGACCTACGCTATTGCCGAAGCTAACTGATACTTACCAAGACTTTTCTCAGAGGGAAATAAAAGTGTTCACACAGGATTATGATAATAATAGTGATAGAAATGGACATGTTAAAATGCCTGTATTGTTGCAAGGGGTAAGACTCATTTGGTTCAATCTTAATTACACCGAAGTATTGGCCTCATGCATGTATTAGAATTATTCTGTGTTAAGTTATTCCAGAGCATGAACCTTGTTTTTTTGAAAACTAAGTATTTAGCGCATGAACTTGGCAATATAATTAATATTCAAGAATTGAATTATATGTAGCTCAACTATCAGCACTTGTTATCAACTCCATTAGAAAACAGGGGTCTGGGAGAGTTAGTGCATTAAAGGGCTAGCTGAATGTCAAGTGTCAGGGAACAAAGATCGGAATATCATCCTTTCATTCACTTAAGCTCTTCTATTCATTTTCAGATTTTTAATAAATAGAAGAAAGTAATGGTTTATCTAAAACCCCAGTGTAATAAAAAACTTAAAGCAGATATACTCAGATAACTCATACACTTCAATATTCTTTACACTTAAAAAAAAAAAAATCATTTAACTTTCCTTCATTTAAATAATTTTTGTTAACATAATACATAAATATTATAATTATTAATCAAAGACTGCTCAACGTTTGACCCTTGTATAAATATTGAACAATAGTGTGAAGGAGATTTAACTTAAGTTTGATGAATTTGTCCGTGTGTGATCCTAGTATAAACCTTATGGTATGGGTAAATTTACACATACCTTTAGCTGTACATGGATAGATGTTTGTTTATACATTTAAAAAAAAATGATATGAATCGTACTTCAAAATGAGTTCAACATTATTCTTTTCTTTACAAAAGTATTTTTATAGGTTAACTTTCATTCTGCCTTTTTTTAGGTCCAAGATGACATTCGGGTTTTAAGGGAACAAATTGCCAACAACAAAGGGGGAACAATCAGTATTCAGGACCTCGAGTCGGCTCTGGTCAAAACAGAGGAGGGACTACAGGTAAATGACTGGTTATGTGATATTAGTGATTAGCATTTTATTGGAGTTTTCATGAATGAGTGACATTTTGGTATGGAGAGTACATTTAATGAAGAATTTATTTGCCATTGCTCATGAAGAATTTAAAGGATAATGATTAATTTAAGAGGTGAATGGCCATTAAAAAATAAGAAAACTTATTTCAATGACATATTGTTTAATGAAATTGTATACACTGAGTAGATTTTGATATATTTTTTTATTTAAAGAGCTAGTCAATTTAAAATTCAAATATGTTGTCAACTGAGTTCAATTCATATATTTTATTGCTAAAATTTTGTAGGCCAAAACAGAACAGGTGATAAATCAGTACAATAACCAGGTGAGAACTCTACCGAACCAGGAGGCCAGCAGATTTGACAACAATGTGGTTGCCATCGAGACAACATGGGATATGCGGAATCAAAAGAGTGCTGACCCCCGCAAGATATCAGCCCATTTCTTGGGAAGGTAATGATGACATATAAGGAAGTACTGAGAGAAAATTGTAAAATAACTGAAAGAACATTTTGAATTTCTCTTTTCTTAGCTAAAAGAACCCTTGAACATGTGTCATTATATCTACCAGACATTGATAGAAAAAAAATTTTTGACAATAAGTTACAAATGTTTAAAATGTTTTGTGAATGAGAGCAAGACATCAGAGTTTTGGATTTTATTTTCTCAGAGAGAGGATGCGACAGCCCCAAGCTTCTCGCAACAATGCTCTGCTCCCCAAACGACAGAGTGTTCAAATGCCAGGGCCTACCCCTGGCCAGCAAACCAAGCACATGCTGACCTTGAGAGCTGTCCTTGACCCCCAAAGTAACATGAACCGGCAAACTCTGAATGAAAACTTTGGAATCCAGCTTCCTTTGATTAACTCTAAGCAGACTTCCAAGCCCGCCTACAGCAAACCCATCATAGGCAGTACTATAGAACCTCTCGCTGTTCTACCAAAAGCCAATAGAGTGGATGCTCAGGTAAACACCCCCCCCCCACCCTCTTCTAATTACTGTAGGCCAAATCTGAATCAGAACAGTCTTATGCAAAACAGAAATTCCTTCATCATTTAATTGATTTTTTATTTCAAAAGGTAACTTTTA
The DNA here is from genome assembly GCF_025612915.1 of Magallana angulata. Classification (NCBI taxonomy): domain Eukaryota; kingdom Metazoa; phylum Mollusca; class Bivalvia; order Ostreida; family Ostreidae; genus Magallana; species Magallana angulata. The sequence continues at coordinate 11,539,585 of NC_069113.1, forward strand.
TTTTGTCTCCAGATAGTCTATTGATTTGACATTATCAATGGTAGTTCCATGGTAGCTATAAACAAACCAAAAGAAACATCATTAATTGTTAAACATTTAGAAACTGTCTAGTGCTAGTCCAAGCAGCAGTATTTGATGGGAAAAATAATAATAGCTCTTGATTCTTTTTCCAAATGATTAATAGTCATAATTAAATACATGCAGTTGGAATTTCATTAACATTGAACTAGCTGTCTAGAAAATGTTACAATTCCAGTAAAATTATTGTATTCAGCTTATACAATATCTGACTGAAATTGATTTTCAAACAAGGTTTTATGCACAATATTTTCAGATGTATTTGATTTAATGAAAGCTCCTTTCTGCCAGAACACTTAGATAGAAAACAAATTCAACATGTCTAAATTTCCTGGTACATGTAATTGTGTTTTGAGTCTGTGGTTATAATGTTGATTGTAATATTTTATTGACACCCCCATTGTAGCTGGCTCCACCCCCAATCACAGAGGAGGATGCCAGGAAGGGGATAATGAGTTTGATAGAGAGGGGGCTGATCCCCCCAGCTGCTCAGCTGACCCTGGATCCCTCCCCGGTCAGGAACAGGATCGCCCCCCTACACGAACCTCAAGTCAGACACAGACCCCCACAAACAGGTTAGATATCAATTGTCAGGATTCTGTTGAATGTACGTTATTGGGAATACTGTATATTCCTTATTTTGACAAGGTACTTGATTCCGCAGTTCTTTTTTTATATCAGATTGCAAGAAAATTAAATAGTGAATCCACATTTTTAAAATGATTTTATTTAGTTAACAAATGTTACATAAATAATAGTAGATTTTTAATTCCACAGTTGGGGCCTCTTCAGCCTTCTTGGGATTTTACACAAGTATTATTTTTAAGAGTCTACAATATAAGTAAAGTTGTGAATATTGGCTCTACAAATACAAGTTGTGGTCACACATGTAAATCTTCTCTGATCAAATTGTTTCATGGATCCATTCATCAACAAAATCCATGACTTTGGTGCTCAATGATTAATGGTAAACCCCCAGTAGATGCCCCATGCCAGTATACAGATACTAATGCAAAATGCATTGAGTGATCTGGGATCGATGGATAATTTATATTGCCCATTATCTACATGAACATTCTCATAATTGTATACTGGTTTATATCATACATTATTCAGTTCAAGAGGAATCACGGGGACAATGGTAGTCACTACAGACTACAAAATGCTGCTAGGCTTTAATCAATTGGAGTGTTATAGCATATGTATAGAAACACACATACATGTAATATATTACTATACACAAAGAAACACTTCAGATCTACTAATAGATGTTATTGCTAGACTATTTCAAAGTGAATAAGAATAGCATGCCTAAAAACATAATAATAGTGGCACTCCCATATTAGAGAGCTTTTGTGCATGACTCCTTTTATTATACAAAATAACAAACACATTTGCACAACAAACATCAAATTCAGATGTTATCTTTAACACATTTGTTATTTTGTAATGCTTCAAAACTGACTTGATCAAGGACATTTAGTGTTTGTGATTTAAGAAAATGAAAGAAAAGCTTCATTATAGGATTTAAACAAGATATTTAAAAGATTATGACATGTTTGTAAGACTGAGGTGTTATCTGGCCCAAAACTCTATGGATTGGTTGCATAACAGCTTTGTATTGAACTGGGATGAAAATAGATTATCTTATTGATAATCTTTGTTATGTCAATCTCGCAATGTTCGTTAAAACAGGGTTTGTTAATGGAAGTGTATTGATTAAACAATGAGCTTTGAATTACCAACTTATTTTCAACTACATTATTTATAAACCAATTTAAAGAATATTGATTGCATTAGAATATTAAATAACTCAAATTTTGTGGTCGTAATAGATTTAAGTAAAAACAAATGGAAAAGAGAAGTTTTGTAACATATATGAAGATCAGTGTACACAAATATACTGATACATGTAATACATTAATAAAATTGTTTGATAGATTTATTTGATAGAATAAGGACAATTAAATTTTGCATTAACAGAGGCAGTTTCCCTGCTCTCTGGAGTCAAGCTTGACCCAGCCACCATGAAGCATGATGCCTCCAAGATGCCTGCTGTACCCCCTCACCCCAAATCTGCCTCCAGCAGTATCACCGAGACCAGGACACCCTCCGCAAAGACACGGGTCACCTCGTCGTCCTTGCGCCAAGTCAAAACCCCAGCCACGCTAAAAACCTACGAAATGCCAATACAGCCACTGGTATGTTAACTCAGACACATTCAGATCAAAATATATTCATCAGCGAGAATTTTTAAGCATCATTATATAACCACATCAGTATTACAATGAAAGTCATCGATTCTAATTTTTGATCATCAAATATGCAGCTCAGATGGATTTTAATCATTTCACATACAAGTAAGAAACATGAGAACAATGGACATGTCATGTTGTTATTAATCACTTTGCACTATGCTATATCAACACAAATGCATGAATGCAGAAAAATTGTGTTTACAAGGGAAATAACTCTTTTGTATGAAATATTTTTATAGGAAGCATATTATGGGGTAAGATGTTGTTCAAGTCAATCCGAAAATTCATTTATTCAACAGCTTTTTAACTTTAATAATTACCTCTTTCAACCCTTTGTTATTAAGTCTTCTTCCCTCGAAACTACCCTCCCCCTTTCCAACCCCCCCCCCCCCCCCTTTTCCAACTTCTCAATTCCACCTCCAATGTTTCCCTAGAGATTCCAATGTTTGTTGTAATGTACTTATGATAAGCTTGCATGTCTTTATTCATCATGTTTTCTCATGTTGTGTTAGATAATGTTTATGTTTTTTAAATGAGACAAATTTATTGGATTAAATAAAAAAAATAGAATTTTTAAAAATCTAAAAAAAAAAATTGGAAATTGTAGGTAAGTTGTTTCTAGCTGAAATGAAGGTATTTGTCCTGAATGCCCTACTGATACCCTATCTGATTTAATAAGCTTTAGTTCCTGTATTTTGAAACATTCTCAATCCATTTCTTATTTACACTTTTAACCTCCCTCCCCTTCCAGAAAAAACAAAAACAAAAACAAAAACCATAACAACAGCAACTATGGTACATATACTTTGCTTTCAAACTGAATTCATAAGATGAGTAAAGCTCCAAGCAGATGAAATAAATCAGTAGAATTTGTAAGACAGGTTAAAGCTGGTAAGCTTTTGTTACACTATCAGTAATATCTATGTGATTGCTACTTTTTCAGCCTAAAAATCGTGAGGTACAAATGTGGGTCAATTTTTGGTTCTTTAAAAGCGAATCCCCTGCTTACTGATGCCCTAAACCTTCTCTTATGTTTAAAGAAAATTGTAATTATCAGAATTTGTTTCCATTTATTCACATTAGAAGAAAGATATAGGGAAATGGCAAAAAGTGAGCAGGGTTTTTGCATTGGTCTGATAGAATCTCTGGACCTTGATCTTGGTTTTCACACTGATTGTATTCAATTTATAAATTCAGCACTTTATTTTAAGATTATTCTTTGTTTTATGGCTTTTCTCTTGAATCTGAAGGATGCTGAAAAAAAAATTTCTATGATTTTATTGTGTGCAATTGAGCACCCTATCATTCAATTGATTATGTTGGGACACTTAAGTTGTAAATTATCTTTACTTTAGAGGGTTCTAGACTTTATTTCTCTTTCTTTATGCATTTGGTTTCTAAAAATTTCTCATTTCCTCAAACTTTGTTGGTCATCTTGATATATTGGGATAATATAAAAATTTCAAATTTCAGTGTTTTATGTTTGCTGAAAAAAAAACATTTTTTTTAAACATAACATTTGCATGCAATAATTTTTGGAATTGAAACTTCACATTGTATTTTTGTTATGTTGCATGCATGTTTACCATTTATTAAATCTGAAACTATTATAATTCATGAATTTTCAAAATTAAAGATGCATGAAATATTCAACAAAACTTTAAAAACTCAAAAAGTTTAGAGTACGGTAATTGTATTGATCAACTTTTTATACAGAATGACTTCAACTTTATGTAAATTGACTATGTTTTGAGGTTATTGTGCAATTTTTTACTCTACATTTATTTCACTTCTTATGTTACATTCTGTAGCCACCACCCACCACTCCTGCCAGCGGAGACTTTAAGCAGCTGTCCCACCGCTTTGCCATTCAGAATGGTCGTACCAGGGACAGCTCCTCCGAGTTCATTGCGTTCAAGCAGCACTACTGTCTCACCTGGGGAAGGTAAGACCTTAATCTTGATGTACAAAAGGCAAAACCATATAGTATAGGACTTTTCCCCTGTAGGTGTAAATATCTGCATGCATTTTAATTCTACTTTAATTTGAGTGCATTATCTAAACTGATGAATCAAAGAATACAAAATAGCACGTTATTTTTTGGGAGGTGTTAAATGTGGCAATTTTAAAAAAACAAATGTGAAGGAGTCATTTAGAAACTTGTTATTTTGGTGAATTTGAAGATTTAGTTATTGATGTATTTGTTTGGTTATGTTTCCAGCATAGTTACTATGATCAAACACATAGAGAAGATGCTGACCAGCTATGCTGTTCCCGTCGCCTTTGTCAATGGAGACAGGTTTGTCCTAGTTCATCCACAGTTGACTTTTTAGATTGCGTTTCTTCAAGACTTCAAGTCCAATATTTGATAAATTTCTTCTGTTTTTATGTATAAGGAAAATTGTTGTATATTCATGTACTAAATGTTCCCTTTAACTACATGTAGACAGTAAGCTACATGTTTTATCTTTTTATGCTGACATGTTTTAGATTAGCAGACCTGGCCATGGAGTTTGAGTTGGAGAGGCCCCCTACAGTAGATGACCTATTGACCGTTATCATCAACAGGGAGGACGTAGAGGCCCTGATAGGCAGACCAGTAAGTCAGCTAGTCCAAGCATCGAAATAGAAAAGTCAGATAGGATATAAACCCAAGATTGACCAAGATGTCAGTCTATGTAATGCTTGTAGTACAGGCATTATCATTGGGCATGTTTGTTAGATGTAATTTCTCAGCTTACTTGTACATGATATCCTTAATCAGCATTCTGTCTGAGTACACACAAAATAGCCATTGACAGAAAAGTCAGTGTCATTGACAAAGTTAGTCCCCATAATAGTAATTGACTAAAGACAACTCAATAAACTAAGAGAAAAATTGCATTAGAAAGATGTTGACTGTACGGTAGAAAATATTATTCCAAATGCCCATCAATAAGTACATTCTGCAACACAGTTCATCAATTTATTTTGTCTTTTTTTTATCAGGGCCGCAGATTTAAAGGTCCACGTGGAAAGGACTTAGCTGCCACAAGAATCCAGTCCTCCTGGAGAATGTTCAAGGATCGGTCGGAGTATCTGGAGTATAGGAGAAGGAAGTGGGCCTCTGGTGTCATAGCAATATCCTGGATTATGCATGTCAAGATGTCAAAGGTCAAAGTCAAACTAAAAGTGTCAAGAGAGGAGCATCTAGAAAACTTTAGAAGAAGAGCACGAGTAAGTTATTGTGAAAATCAGTTGACTTGTACAAATAATAATAACATACTAAATGGAATTCAGATGTATAAAAGTCAACTCAAATAGAATGTATACTTGTGTAATATTATATACTGATATCAATTAGCCATTGACTTTGTGGAGTGGAATATGCTTTACAGTATGAGATTTATTATGTACTTGTTTATCATTAAACAGAAACTTGCCATGTCTTGGGACCGAATCAAACAGCATCGTAGAACAGTTATACACATTCCATCATTAGGCCTGTCACAAGACATCAGGGATAGTATCAACGAGTTTGGAATCAGACAGAACACCCAGATGGCTCGCCTCTGTGACATAAGAGGTAATGTATACAATGTACCTTGTTTTGTAATATTTCTAAGATAGCTGACTTCTGCAAATTATCAGTTCCTGATTGAATTACTGTATCATTTGATACCTGTCTCATTCTAGATCCCAATGTGGACGTGATCTTTGTGTCACCGGTCCCCCTGAGTGAGGAGACCCTGCAGTATTATTCCAAACTTCTAGGTCTGAAGTCTGCTGTGGAGTCAGGGGTGGTAGAGGACCAGTGTGACATGGGGGAGAAATACAAGATCATTGTCCCTGAGGCCATCAAGAGCTTCCCGGTAAGTACACTGTTCATTGAAATAAAACTTGTACCAACCTTAATACTGATATTTTGTAAGACATCCTTTTGACTTTAATACATGTACTAGATTGATTATGGTTGCATATTCTTTCAGTTTCCAACTTTTAATAGCTTAAAGACAGTATTTGGAAATCTTTAGTCATTATCATCTTTCATGTAATAAGACATACATTTTACTTAATATGACTTTTATCTCCTTCTTCAGGCCCACAGAATGTGTCTGTCTACTCTCCTGAAGTACAGCCCCCGGACTTTGAAGCGTATCAAGCACCTGATCAAGGGCTGTGATGCTTACATAGTGACGGGGGTCCCCCACAAGGATGATCTGTCCGTGGCGGATTACCTGGACGTCCCCATCCTGTCCCCAGAGCCTGAGGTAGCTCACCTTTACTCCACCAAGTCTGGCTGTAAGAGGGTGTTTGCCAGTGCTGGAGTGGAGGTTCCACCGAGTGAGTTTGATGTTTACAGTATTGGACAGGTGAGTTTCATCTTTACTGTATTGGACAGGTAAAAAAAACACATTGATGTCCAGATTAATAAGCAATATTCAAAGCTGGGAGAGGATTTATTAATATATTGTGTCATATTGTATTATGATAATTTAAAACAGTAGATATATATATACCATTTAACTATTTACCAGTTCTAATTTATATTAATTGTATCTGTATATAGCTCCATGAGTGTCTGGCTCAGCTGGTAACAGAGAACTTGACTGTGAAGCGGTGGCTGTTCAAACTGGACGATTGTTACGACGGAAGAGGAATAGGATACTGTGACATTGCGGAGCACCTGGAGTGTTACCAGTGGGCACTGAAGGAATCCAGGAGATACGGAGAGAAATGGAACAAAAAGTGGGCTCAGGTATGTTCATTTTAATCTACATCAAATATTAAGCCTGAAATTTGTACATATGTTAGCATTTTCACAACATGAAATGTATTGTTGTGCGACAAATGATAACACAAACTCATGACATTGGAAAGATTAATATAAAAAAAATCTTTTTTCACAACTATTCCAAATTTTTTGCTTGCAGGAAGCAGCCTACATCAAGATCCATGCAGAAATTGCTGATGTCCTGGCAAAATATGCAAGACCAGTACATGAAGAGCTGTATGAAGACTGGTCCAAGTTCTTGGATGCATTTTTAAGTCAAGGTGAATAAACAATTCTATTTTTGTTCATTTTGTTCCATAACCTTCATCCAAAATATTATTGTTATATTTTTATTTTTTTGATGTCTAAAATAGGTACATGTATGCTTTCCACTGAAGTATTAATGATTTTTTATATTGAATTACAGGCGGTGTCATTGAAGCCACACCTCCTTCAGACAGTATCACCTCACTGACGGTAGACATGCTGATAGAACCTACAGGTCGGGCCAATGTCCTATGTATGGGTGACCAGATTCACGCGGAGACCCCCTTCTCCTGCTGGGGGGTGTCCATGCCTCAGTCCTCAGTGGAACCTGACGTCCTCAATGCAGCCTGCAAAAAAGTGGCAGAAGCTTGCAAGTCCAGGGGCATTATTGGATATCTGTCCGTGGACTTTGTCACTTTTATTGATTCTAAGACAGTAAGTAATTCACTGCATTTTAATTTATTCTATGACTAAGTATTTATTGAAACTTTTATTTCTTCTAATACTGTAAGTATCTTATTGTAGTGTACGTCTAAAACTATTTTGTGATTTGTGAACATAAAACAAACTTTTTGGTTTTCACAGAATGATCAAAAGTTGTGGGCCTTGGATCTGAGTCTCCATTACAGTGACAGTTTAGCCATGTTCCAGCTGATGTCCTACGTCAGTAATGGCAAGCTGGACCTGAGCACCCACACCTTCAATGTTCCGCCACCACCACAAGTGCAGAAGAAGCGACGACGTAGGTTAGCTGGTCAGGACGATGAACCACCACCTAACACGAGTCGTTACGCAGTGATGAGCACACGGCTACTTCACACCAATCTGGCAGTAGTACACTACAGCGTCTTCTTCCAGATGTGTAGAGCCCATGGTATTGGTTATGATATCAAGGTATGATATATATACTAAAACTCTGTCACTTTGATTTTCCATTTTGAGGTACTTTTGGTCCTATCAGTACATGTAATTCATTTTATCTCCCTAGGAAAAACAAGGAACAGTATTTACCCTCCTAGATAGTTTCAACAGAGAGCATTTGGGCATGCTGTAAGTACATCATTTTTGTATCTTTACTTAAAAATATGATGTATTCATTTGACAACACAATTCATGCCAAGGTGCTTTGTTCCTATAACCTTTTTTTCATTATAGAACAATTGGGGACAATCTGCAAGGAGCCCTAGCAACATTTGCCAGAAACATGTCAGTTATACACCAAGAAATATCAGCACCAAACATGCAGGGAGAAACCAACTTCAAGGTATTATAATAAATACAAATCTCTGAAGTCTGAATGTCTGCATTCATACTGGAGTTTAATAATACACTATTGCTCTTTCTCTTTTATACTTTAGCTTGCAATAACGGACATTGAGAGCATTCTGGGAACAACTGTAGAAAATGCTGAGGACACTGAGGCAGAGTAAGGGGATGATGGCCAAAGAGTAAAGGAAGACACAAATCTAAGTCAGGATTATTCCAACCAATTGAAATAACAGGCAATGTGATTTGCATAATTGCATTTTCAGTGAGCATTTATATATTTGCTAACAGACTAAATGATGCTATGAATGCAGATGTTTATCATCTTCTTTGTAAATGAAATATGCATGTGACAACACTAAGTATTTGTATGTAAATTATCATGTTATTATGCATGTACCTATAGTATTGGGCACATGCAGAGCTTATATGAATAATTCTATGAATTGAATATATGTATCACTATAATGTATGTGATGCTGCATACTGCATTAACTTATAGAATAAGCAAAGGGAAAGAACTAGAACAGTGGGCATCAGTTATCTAAATGAATTCAATGTCATTCAAATAATCTTAAAATTAAGTGCATTTAAATATACTTTTTTATTCTGACATTTTGTATCAATTTTGAGACATTTCTCAAATTTAAGTTTGTAAAATATTGCATATTAGATATATTAAATTACACCTGATTGTTTAAATGCTTTAATTCCTTGGCCTGTTGTCGGCCTGGTATACTGCTCATAGAGTGAAATTCACATCCGTCCATCATCTGGTGCTGTCCACACTGACTGGATTTACAAGTCAATTCATCGTCCTTGATTTTTTTTATTTGTATTTTTATGTTGATTATTGGGGAACATCCTTGGCCATTTGTGCCACTCCATGTTTTTTGTTACCTGTAGTTGTAAATGTTGCAATAACTTTACAGACTGTGATATTTTTAAATTTTTGTTTATATGTCTAATTATGTTTTGTGTACTATAGTTATCATATTTTATGTCAAAGTACAGGGTCTGAAAAAAAAACTTAGATAGGTAGTAACAAATATTCAATGACATGTTCATTATTTGATTCTTTAAGAAACCTCAAAAATCTAATCTTTAAAATCCTGATGCACTTACATTAAGATACCAAATATGCACTTAACATGATAATTGCATAATGTATTCATCTTATGCTTAACAATGAATGAAATAACTGTGTGGCCTTAAAGTATATATATTTATCTAATGCAATCGCATGTATTTACTCTGTTTTAAGACACAAACAATAATGTTATAATTTTGCACTGCTTTGACAGTACCAGCATTTATGCTGTATTTTATTGAAGATGAACATGTATATCGATACATGGAGATTGTTATGTATATTGTCTTGGTTGTACTGTTGAAGTTATTTGTATTCATAATAAACTAAGAAACACATCAGAATTTTTTTTCTCAAACATCTTTCTTTTACAAAATTATTAGTGTCACCCAGTACCAATTTCAAAACAAGACAACATTAAGATGGTGGTCATCTCAAAGGGCCCCACAAAAAATGGGCAAAAGGATGAAAAGAATTTCAGAGAATTTTGCTTTGACCTTGACCTATTACATGTACTTAGAAATTTTCAGCTGTCATAGAATTTCTAATTCAATCAAATTTCCCCTTACAGGCATTTTGGGAAAAAAGATATGCTCCAAACAAGCGATCTAAGAGAGACTGACTGATCACTATAGGGCGCCTGCAGAGCACGGCCCTAATAATAGAAATGAAAACAAATCGGAATGTAATTACAGCCACTTTTAATCTAGAAAAGTATCAGTTTTTCTAGTTTAATGTTCATTTCTGTCACTTGACTTTTCACAGTGGACCCTTTAAGAAGAATTGTCTCAATATTTATGATGCCATTTATGCAGGATCTGTTTTCTCTTCCTCATCAAGTTCTTCAGCCTCTTTGTTCTGAAATTAAATACAAGTGTCACAGTAAAAGAATTATACACGTCTTCTTCAAACATAATATCAAATCATCTCAATGTTTCTGTGACACAGCACCTGGCAGTACATGTATAGTTACAAAGTACCTTTCGTCTCCTTGCTCTTTTCCCTTGTTTGCTGCCATCGTTTTCCTGATTCTGTCTCTTGGCCCTAGCTTTGGGTCCCCAGTTTTTCTCTGGGTTGGTCTGCCATCGGGTCAAACCCTTCTGTCTCGATTCAGGATTGGAGTTCGGATGAATCTGTAAAATGTGTTTGTAGTGTATGTGTAACCCATTAATAATTTCTTTTCATTTTCTTGATTATCATCACAATCCACATCAAGTATGAACAATTTTTTAAAACAGACAAGAGTCATGTTCAGACTCTGGACCATTGATTGATATCTTGAACTTTTTGTTTTAAATGACAGTTTTCAAGGTATTCAATATTCATGATATTGAGGCTATAAGCAGAGGTCCATGTAATATGTGACATGAGATCTACAAGTTAACCCTCTAATGAATAATACAAAGCACTTTTGAATAAATAATTCATTCTATATATTATTTGAAACAAACTTATATTAACTTCCAAATTTTAAGAAAATTATGTAATAAATCCACTATAAGTAGATTCGTCAGAATCCTCCATTGATTCTGAGGAACTGAAAAGCAATCTTAAAAATGTTAATAAACTGCATTTATTTATACTGAAAGAGAGTTAAGCTTTGAATATATACACCATTTTTCTAAAAAAAAAACTGTTTATTAAAAAATAAATTAATAAACATTTGTTGCTTACTTCAAATGACACCTGGCTCCCACACGGTTTACCGAGGATGTTTTTACACGGAGTATTGTCCTGTAGGTGGCGCTCCCTCACAGGTTTCTCTTTCGTCCAAGCTCTGAATACATCCTACCCAAATAAAAGAAATTACTGCAATCTTACAAGGCTACATGTATATTTTTTTTAATTTAAATATGACATCCTCTCTCCTCAAATATAACTACCTGTAGAATCCCCTTGTATTTTAATTAGCTAAAAAATCTTTATTGGATGAAATAAAAAGTTAATCTAAGTTGACTTTTTTCAAAGAATTGAGTTCAATTTGATACATTATACAAAACATATTCTTTAATTCAAAGGTTTCATTGGCTTGTTTTTAACAATATGGTAATAAAATAATGCACAATGTAAACCACCATCAAATTATAGGATAAAGCACATGCTGTTCTTACCCACAAGAAGGATGAGGGTGCGTCTGTTTTGATGGAATCCTTGGCACAGTGGGACAGGGAGACCCTGTAGCCAGCATTAAGGAAGGCTGACCTAAAACAGAGTATTAGGTATCAAAAGTCAAAACTAGGACAAAAAGAATGGGTTACTTGTGCCACTATAGAAATAAAATTCTCTCAGATATTGAGATATCACAGTCAAGTTCTGTTTTCTCTACTCCTAAGACTTGATGAGGGGAGAGAAAATACATGACTTGAATTCATTGCTCCAATTACTAATCATGTGAGTACCGGTATTTTTCAATTTTTTTCCAGAGTTTTTTTCTTACTTTCATATATTTGATTTTACTTTCGATACTCTATGGGGACAACTTGGGTTACATCATCACAGAGTACTAGTAATATCAGAGTTATAATGATAAAGATATAAACACCACTATATGTAAAAATATTCCATACACTTAAAGGAATTCTATTTTTGTAAACATAACTAAGTTCTTATCAGCAGGAATACCTTAACACTGGGAAACTGATCATCTCGCAGTGAAGAACAGTACACAGTCCTTCAGTGGTGTAGTAGAATGGAATGTCGTGCAGCTCTTCTTTAACCACACTTAGCATTCCCACAATTCTCTTGGCTGTGTTGAACCTTCCCCTTTCCTTTTCTACACTGTCAATCACTGCTTGTACAAACTCTGGGCTGTGCATGGGCTCTGCCCATACTGGGCCCCCTACATTGTATCGGAAGCCGCAGTCATCACATGTCTCCCTCACAACCGGTCCAGTTCCTGGTGTGTATCTGGAAATAGAGAAACAAGCCGTCTTCTCATACATAACTACATGTACTGTATATGTACCGGGTATATTTTTTTCATTTTGGCTCTCTGGAACAAGAAATAAAGCAATGGCAACATAAAACATATGAATTACTCTTGGATAGTAAAATTTACTGTTGTTTCATTAATTCATGTGGGGATACCAGTACATGTCAAGGTCTCTACAGAATGTATACAATGATGAATGTGCAAGCATATACCGGTATTCAAATTGAGTTGCTTCTCTTTATCTGCAATCATTTATTACTGCACATTTTCTAAATAACTTTCATTCAGGTGAGAGAGGTTTAGTGGCCATAATTTCTATTATTATGAGTTCATTTTTGTAACTTCACTTTCCTTTGTTGATGCTATTTGATTGAATTGTATTCCAAAACTTAACTAATCATTAGATTGCACTAAGATTCCTCATTTATTTGATTACAATAAACTCAATATTTGATAACAAATATTTCTTTTAATATGTTTAGTTGTTTGATTATCTCCCTTAATTGGTTTCAGTGAGCCCCCTTACTTGTAGTTGCCCTCTCCTTTGGTGGGAACCATGAACCCCATTCTCTGTAGATGATGGGAGCCACATCCCACACAGTGGTACACCGTGGACAGCTTGCTGAGGGACCGCTTCACCTTCCCCTGACCGCTGTGCACCCTCACAAACACCCGGAAATAGAAGTCCACACTGACGGACAGGAGGGGCTCGATGTAGCGCGAATACCTGTTGGCGTGAGCCTCCACACTCCTCAGAATAATCCTAAGACTCATCTCATGACAGTACTTCGTTCTTAAAGAGACACTGCCGTATTTAGAGTGACATGTCTCAGGGGAGTTCCCACATAAGACTGCTGCATCAGTGGCTGTTATGCAGAGGAGACCTCCATCGCTGACTGCCTGTACGGCAGCATCTAAAAATAGATGGGGACTCCCATAGGGGTCAAGGTCAATGACATCGAATCTTTTGGGTTTTTCACGATTCTCGTACATCACCATTGCTGCATCCCCATTGTTAGCTTTTATCAAATGTTCCATCTTGTTTAGCTCTATATTTTTCTTTATTATTTCTACAGCAGATCTGTCAAAGTCATTGGCTACAATTTCCTTCACACCTGGAATTTCTAATCCAAATCGGACAGAGCGCAATCCTGATGCTGCAAGTCCCTCTAGAATTCTAATTCCATTATCATAACACTTTCCTGCCTCTAGGTTTTCTGCTTTTTCAGATTCCTCAGGAGCTGTATCATTTTTGTCCTCCTGAACACAAACAAATAGTAAATGATTGTGTTAAAAAGAGTTATCACTAAATTCATATAGTCTAAGATTAATTTTAATGTTACACAAAAAACTTCATTAAGATCACAAAAAAATGAATCTGATTTATGTTGTAAAGTAGCAAAGTTTGAGTTGTTCATAAGCTACCTTATTTATATTTCATAAATGGTATTATAAGTACATGCATACATATACATGTACATGTATTTATTAGAGATAAATGTTTGTCAGCTCCAATTGATAATTTAGCTTGCCTGTTTGCATTCAGCATTGCGTTGCTTGTTCTTTAAAGTTTGCTCTGAATTCCTCATTTTTTCTTTGGAAAATTGAGAAATGACAGCGATGGTCAGATCCCTGTTGAACTCTTGGACAGGGTTGTAGAAAACATAGGGAGGGTACAGCACCTCTGCCTTACCCTCCTTCACCAAATCTTTAGTCTCCATTCCCTCAAAATGTCTAGATCGAATTTTGAATCTAGGTGAAAATCTCTTGAAGAATTTTGATAGCTGATGGAAAACCATAAAGTCTAAACATCAGAGTATTCTGAAACTATTGAAAGTAGAAATCTGTTTTGATCAATACATCATAATCTAGAAAGAATAATCTTACCGTGACCAGGCTACGCTCAGGTCACATAGGACATCTGTCATTTTAACGATAGAACAGTATATCTAGTCATAATCATGATGTGAGTTGTTACATTGAGAATTTTCTATTGTTTACTTTTCTAAACATATAATATCATGTTTTCACTAAACTTACAGATATCTGCGGTTTTAAGCTTAATCCACGATCATATCATGATGTAAGTGGTCGAAATCACTATCCATGCAACAATGTGTACATGTGGTTTCTGTTTACTCCACTCTCTAGTAGAAGAAGTTAGATTTACCTCAATCGATCAGAAAGTGAAAGTAGCATGGTGACTATTCCGAGTGCTGTTGTTGTAATCAGTGGAAAACGGAAGACAGGGAAGGATTATGTGGCAAACTTACTCCAAGAAAGGTAAGAAATGCGAGATATGGTGTGATTTAATTATACATACCGGTAATGAAATTAACGCTGTACTCCTCATCTGGGTTTCAACATCTGTTTATGTTATTGTTTTTAGATTTTCTACAGAGCTTTGTGCAGTTTTAAGACTGTCAGGCCCTCTGAAATCACAGTATGCAAAGGTGTGTATCATTTATGTTTACAAATCTTTTATTATAACTTATTATTTCGTTATTATACTATACTAGTTGTGATATTAGTTAAGTTACACATGATAGTGTATCTTTTTACATTGGAGTATTTTCTTACATATTAGTATACATGTATTGAAATCAATGGAATGATGATTATAAATTCAGCTTTACTGCTGTAAGGTGCTTTTATTTATTACACATATTCTGAACTTCATGCACACACATATATCTACAGCAGAAGAAAATAACTTTCTGCTATGAACATGATCCTAAGGAAAATATGAAACTGAATATTATTTGTAAAATTGATGATTTCAGGAGAATGGACTTGACATTGCAAAACTTTTGGATTCCTCACAATATAAGGAAACTTATCGGAAAGACATGATACAATGGGGAGAGGAGAAAAGGAATGAAAACCCAGAATATTTCTGTAAATTAGCAACATCTGGAGCAGAATCAGAAAGAGACATTTGGATAATCAGTGATTCCAGAAGAACTACAGACATAGAATATTTCCTAAAATATTATCCAAAGAAAACTTTAACACTCCGCATTGAAGCATCTCAAGATGTGAGGGAGGAAAGAGGTTTTGTTTTCAAACCAGGTTAGTCAAAACATTTTACTTACTGTAGATTGGTAATTAAATTTACATGATGATTTTGAGTTCACTACGTTTGCTATTCACTATTTTTCTGTGAAATTAAATCCGTCGCAAGTAGTTATTTTTTACTGCAGAGAATAAGTCCTATGTCCTATTAGATTAAAATTTTCCTATTGCATGTAACAAAAAGTGTAATTTGAGTATTGTGGGATTAAAATGACTTGTATTTCTTCTACTGTAAATCCCAATCTCTTCTTCATATATGAGCTGGGGAACAATTGGAAGTTTTCTTCAAATCATTTACAGTAAAACACGCTTATAATGAAGTGTTAGGGATGGGCGATTTTGCTTCTTTATACAGTGTTATTTGTTATATCTCTTGAGTTTATGAAATTTCATACGCTGTAAGCGTAAATTCATTAGATGCGTTTTCGCTATAACCCTGTTTTACTGTATTTAGGAATATTTTAGTTATGTAACGAACATAAAGTCTAAATTATCAAGATACAAAAAAAACAATGAAATTTATAAGCCAGGGTCTCATTTAATATACCTTTGATTTTGTTCAGGTGTAGATGATGCTGAGTCAGAATGTGGACTGGATTCGTACACAGACTGGGATTATATGATCATTAATAATGAGAGCAGTGATAAATTAGGGCAAGGACTACAACCCTTGATCCAAGATGTCAACAAACTACTCCAACTTAGCAAAAATTAAAGCATAATATACATTAGAATATCTTTTGTTTGTTTGAGTTAGACATGCTGCAATGTATGAAATTAATGTAATGGTGTGTTCAGTTAAACTATGTATTGTGCTGAAAATGTGTTTAGTATTTTAGCTGTCATCCATTTACAATTTGTTTTGTGATAAAAACCAAAATTGAAAAAAAACGGAATTAATTTTGATGTCTGACTCAAAACACATTATTCAATTTTAACATTTTCCATGTCTTTGTTCACACAGCGTAAGACTCTAGCCAACTGTCTCTAGAAAAGGGAGGCGTATATATATTGTTAAAATGCACTCATATTGGTCAGTCTGAAAACTTGTTATCAAACAAAAAAAATTACAACAGGGGCAAAATCATTAACAAATACAGTAAAACTCAACTCACTTACAAGGAATTTGAATACAAAACGAAGTACTATAAACTGGTTTTAGCAACAACTTTATTTTGTAATTTAACAGTGAACATATCCGTTTTCCTTATGTATGGGTGTTATGAAAGTAGGGGAGGGGATTTACATTAGATCTAGTATGAAATACATGTATAAATCAATGTTATTTTGAAAAAAATAGGTGTTATAATTGTAACCAAAAAAAATAAATTATGTAAAATGAATGCACAGTAGTTTAATTTCTGTATAACAAATAGGTGGTGAAGAGTTCAGGGTGACCCAATAAACCTGTCCACTGTTGAATGGAGTAGGCCTAAAGGTATTTGGATGTAATGACGCTGGAATATGTGCGGGTGCGACAATTTGTCATTAGTCAAAGAAAAAGAGCACGCGCAATGGGGCCCAAATACGTAAAAAATAATCATATATAGACAGAAAAGATTGTTTAAAATTGTTACTGGGGTGAGTGATGTGGCCCATAGCATGAGCAATTCCTATTGCCATTCGAATATCGTAAAAACCACACTCATTCAATATTTAAAGGTGAGGTCTGATATTGCAGCAACCAACTCGGACCCGATCAGAATATGCTAAAACGCCGCCCTTGACATTTACCATGCCGATTTTATAACAATCCAGATATTTCTTGAGAAAAACACTGTCTTTGAGCAAATGATTATTTGTCAAAATTGCACCACACACACTGACTTGTAACTAACAAGATAGCGACATTCCCAAAGTGAGGCCAGTAGTATTCTTCATTAGTCACCAATTGCCATGAAGAATTCAAATATTGAAAGAAAACTA
Source organism: Magallana angulata (assembly GCF_025612915.1). Taxonomy (NCBI): domain Eukaryota; kingdom Metazoa; phylum Mollusca; class Bivalvia; order Ostreida; family Ostreidae; genus Magallana; species Magallana angulata. The sequence goes on from NC_069113.1 coordinate 11,557,230, forward strand.
CCAGCAGAAAAAAGGATTCTGTCAGGAAATCATTTTTTATCAGCTGAGGTTGTGCTCATTATATTGTGTCATCACGAAAAGACAATTCAATTCCGGGTTAAAAAATTCATGGCAACAATATGAATTCTTTAGTAATGAACGTAATTACGAGTAACGGCATTTATCTTGATGGATAAATTGTATTTCTACCATAATTCATTTAATATCACGTAATTCAGATTCATCTTCAATGCAATTAATGACTTTTTGATGTAAAGATATTTGATTTTGAAAAGTTGCCAAGGCCAATATAATACAATGTAGCACCACACAAAACAGAATCATTCAGCGAGCAAAGGACCAAGACCGATGCCATATAAGACCAACAAATTTTCAATTACCATTTTAGTACCGAAGATTAATAATGTTATATTAAACTTCCTCTTCTCTTCCTTGAATTGAGACTATTGAATCACAACCCTTTATTCGATTCAAAATAATTCATTGTACTTAACACCCAAAGTAAAACAGGAATTGAAACAAAACCCACACTGTAAGTATTTCATGTGAGTACTTCAAGCTTTGTCTGAATCACTCACTGATGGTGGCCAAGGTAAATACTATGAACTGTAAAAGTTATTATTTTACCTTTACTGTACACCGGAAGAGCTACATTAAAGAATAAGGGATTCCGCAGATGTTTCTATTTGTGAAGATAGGATGACGAATATAAATATATGACACGTTATGCCAATTTTGACGGATGACTATAATGTATCCGAAATTATCTATCGGTCCAAAATTACCCGAGTTGCCCCGATCTGTATGTTTTACCACAATGCACAGCTAGCACTTGTGAGATTAAGAATCCACTGAACTTAGTCAAGTTATTGTTATTCAATTTCAAAAGGAAGCTAAATCCCACCACATTTAGAATTTACTGTACATAGCTTTTAGCTCATCTGAACGTTTAGATTGATTAAAGATCATTTATTCAGTCTTCGTTTAAACCACCAGCCTATTTCGACTAAGTCTGACATGAACTACCTTTATTCAAACCCTGGTACATCTTTTTAAAATAAGAAATTAACTGCAATTTAAAAAGTTCACCGGGATATGAACTTGATTGGTCACGTGATCAAATCCAGTGAAGCCCGAAGGGCTTCTCAGAAGATTTGATCACATACCAAGCAAACTCAGTTTTCTATTGTCTTGGTCAATTGACAGTTTGATATAAAATGAAACTTTTGTGGACCGTAAATGATATTTTTAGGTTAATTCAAGTTGGCTCAATTCAATGAGGTTCTTTTATAGCCAAATGTTTTTGAGAAAGAAATGTACAGTTTTATTCAAAACCAGCTCACTAGCCCTAGCCCACACTACTAGCAAACACTTTCTCAAAATACCTATAAATTTTTATAAGACTATACAGTGCATATTAGCACTGGGGAGTCAGACTAGGAGAAACGGCACACTTTTCCATGATCGAGGTGCGCGTTTTTTTTATTATTAAATTTACTGATGACTGGCTTTAGGGAGTAAAAAACGAAACAACCAGTTAAATTATGGTCGCAAAAAACCTTTATTGCCATTCTTTATCAGACAAACCGTTTAAAACTTGGATTGTGTTCAATATTTAAATAATGGTTCCCATATTACCTCTTAAAGAAACTGAATCTGATTTTAGGGCAAATAATTTACATTATATCAAGAAAAAAAATATTGCTTTATATCTTCTTGACCGCTGAAGGTAAAATCTAAATGTCCAAATCAGGTAACTTTAATTACTTAGAAAATGTACTTCTTGACATTAATTTATCTAATCTATTTCTTAAACGTTTCAACGATACAGAAACTTGAATAAAGAAATGAATACACCGAAATGTTAAAGTCGAAGTTAGTAGTCGCACAGCTTTGATCTACACGTTAATCTAATTCACATCGTCGAGGTGAACTTGAAGGGTATTCCCCTTCAATAGGTTCGAGTGGTTTTCTGCCGAACTGACCACGTGATTAATGAACAAAGCAACGAGACACGGAAAGATCATTATTGATTGATAAAATTAATATGATTTCATGAATCATCCAGATTTAGAAGGATTCTTTTGTTGCATTTCATTATCAAAAGTTTTCAGACATGAGGTATATTGGATCTTGGATTACAGTGTCATTTGAAAGAGGAACCAGGGCTTCTGCATGTAATATTCTTGCATTATAAATAAATTTAACAGACGGCTGGAAATCTTATGATCTGTGTGCTTCATAAGGGAGCGGAAGACATTTAATCAGTACGTAAAGGCACGAGACACCATTAGAATACTGTCGAAGGTTATCGCAAGGTTATAAGGTTAATACACTGCATGCAGAAACGCATATGTATAATGAAAGGAAATATGATAGAGCAAAGTAAGAAATTTTATAAATTTTGATAGAATCAAATGAATGTTATCATCCCAACAATGACTTGATTTAAGGAACAAGGAATCATTCTTTGAGTATTATGAGGTGATAATTTCGGTCGGGGCGTGATCAAATCCAATGAAGCCCGAATGGCTTTATGAGAGATTTGATATCGCCCCGGCCGAAATTATTCCTTATTACTTATATTTATATAATTCTAAGCCATCGTACGATTAGATATTTAAATATAATTAAGCAAACCCCGCTGGCGCCTCAATTTGGCGTTATATGTAGTTATGGGTTATATAGTACAAAATCGATACGCAGTGTTATCACAGGCAAAGACACTGGAAAATGTAAATATAATGACTTGACATATTTAAAAGACGACTATACTTTTAAAAACTAGCAATGACAAAGGGGGATGTGCGACCATCTTTTACATTTGAGGATAAGAATGTAAACATTTCTTCAACTGGCTTGTTTCTGCCCAAAACTTACTAAAACTGTTGTCAAAAGATACAAAAGCAATAAATATGACTATCGCCATGTTGTTTTGTATGCAATCGGCATTTGTCCTATTTCAATTCATGACCAATTTGACACATAGGCTTTTTCATGATTTGTATTATTGATTTTTGTGTATTCTATCACAAAGCCTTGGCAATTACATTCACACCAAGTGCAGTGGGTAAGTGTATATTATGCTGTGATCACTTGTGACACAATGACCTTTGACATCAAATGGTTTTAGGTCAAGAAAGAATAAAATTTAATAATGTCTTTCAGCAAAGATAAAACTGCTTTGAATTGAATATGATTTTTTTCAAAATTACCAAGGATATAAAGTATAACTGACATCGATTTTACTTTAAGATATGACCTTGAGTTAAGGTCATGTCACTTTCCAGTTGAACGTGTAGGAAATACTTAAGAGTTGAGTTAATCATTCTTGTATCGAACATACTAGACAGTATATTTTAATGCTTGAAATGATAGAAATGTTTATATCTTTCAGAGGAATACTCTGTCCCAAGATATTTATGTAGCACAGTTTCTTAAATTATTCGATATTTATAAATACCTCAGGTTGCAAAGAATGTTCATTCGATAATATGAAAAGATATCTCCTTGGAAACGCCCCTCTAGCTTATCTGCTTTGTTTGCACACACTGATACATGGTTAAAAAATAGAAAGTCTACGGGGATTTTACAATGCAAGCGAGTTGAAAGAACCCGGATGATATCGTTGAAAAATATATTGTGCGAGGTATTCCGAGTGACTTCCGAATGGTGAAAAATTGTCAACATTTTCTAGTATAAATCTCCGTAAGAAATCTGTTTTCGTTCCTGTGAAATTTTTTTTCCAGTTAAAAACGATAATATGTCAGTAAATATATCTTGGTTATTTTCCCTTTCATCGATTTCAGTTGCATTTCTTGTGTATTTTTTAATTAAAAATCGTCACAATGTGCTGTATAAATGTCTTGGGACAAACTATAACAGAATTATGTCTAAAGTCTGTCCCAAGTTATTGCTTCTATGCATCACCTTTTGATGATTTTTAATAAAAATACACATACCTGTGAAAGAAATACAGTTAATCGATGAATTGGAAAATATTCAAGATATCTTCATTAACAAATTATCACTTTTCAAACAAATTTTTTACGGAGATTTATAATGGGAAATGTTACATCTTTTCTCCATTCGGAAGTATACTCGTGACACCTCGCGTAATTGTTCAACGTTATCATCCGGGCTTATTAATGGCTGATGCCATGCAAAATCCCCGTAGACTTTTTATTTTGGGATGTGTATTGAAATCTGAAGAGGTAGAGGGGGCGTTTCAAAACAGATAATCTGGACATTTTTCATATTAGTGGATGAACGTAATTTGAGCACAATGGTATTTATTATTATCGAAATATCAAGCGAAAAGTGGTGAAAGCAAAGACTCGGGACAGAGTGTAGTCTATCACTGAAAAATTATTTCTAAGATGAAGGGTAGTACAGATTTACTTATATGTCATAATCATCGGTTAGATGTGGACACAAACTGAACAGTATAGTCCCCATTAAAGTTAAAATCATTTTCATCATGCAAAACCCGCATGTGCCTTAACTGAATGTCATTTGACACATTTCAAAACTATACATGGTTACAAAACAGTAATTCTTTAGTGGATTTTTTTTCCTTTTTCTATGCAGCAGTAAAATCATACGGTCTTCCGTGACAATATAACTTTTTTATGCAACATTGTAATGACTTATGTTACATCAATGGGAAAAGGATTGTTAAATTCAAGTCTAATCAAAAAAATCATGTAGAACTTGATAACTTCCGGTGGATTGGTGACATTTTCCTACACAACACATTTTTTCAATATCAAATATACATATATACAACATTTCACGATTTCTAATGCATCATTGTTGAACTAGTAATTACAAGACACGTAGATTTATTTAAAATTTACTTTATTATTCTAATTATTCTATGTTAACTCATATTGGTTGTTGGTTGTCATTGGTGGATTTGAAATACTAGTACAGTGTATCTGAGACTTCCTCTCTAAACGAATTATAACCCTGCAGCCTCCATTGGCGTCAACATGGAGAATTTCAAGTTGTAACACGTTACTACCCCCCTCAAACAATGGCTGAAAGGTGGGCGTTAATTGAATTATTAAGAAGTTGGGCGCAGATAGATTAAGCAAGTCTCATATTACATAGTAATATAGTAGTCTCCTCTTACATTGTACGTTGTTGTCTAATGCAAATATTGATTGTTTCAAAACCTTTTTTTCTTTTGGTTTGTTTTGCTTTTTGGATGGAATTACATTGACCACTTTTATGGATGAAATAAAATGACAAAGTACAAGATTTTTACAAAAAAATGTTTTTATCATTTTTGGAAAGTTTGATTAATGTTCTTATATTTTCAAGATTTGAAATTACTTTTGGATGCCAAGGTATGTGCATTGTTTTTGGTAACTTTATAGTACGATAGTTAATAATATTCAAGTTTTGGTAAATAAATACTGTAAAATATGTTGCATTATTTATCATTTATTTTGAGCAAGAGATTTCAAAGTTTTATTTTATCAATATCAAAATTAGAACATTTACATAACTCTTACAGTTATGATCAATATCTTATATATGTGGATAATTACTTATTTTTTCAGTATTCGCAAGAATTGATACATATTGAAAGGTTCCAGCCATCAGATCCTTGTTACTAGTATATAAACATTATCATGATAATGATATAAATTTTTAATAAAATTCAATTCAAATCTTATATTTGTTATCGTAATTTCAAAAAAGAAATATATTATTCAATACAATGTTTTAGATTTGTTATTGTAATTCAAATAAAACAAAGATTTACTAAATGAATAAGTCATTTATTATATACAGTAGACATATACCAGCGGTCATTGCATAACCAGTTTGAATTACTCGTAATGACTTGCTACCAGCAAAGTTCTGTGTTTAACCTTGGAAGAACCACGATTCTGTCTAATCTAATAATTGGCAGACACTGGTCTATATGAAGGACTCCTGATTTGTAACGAACTATTTCTGATAAAGAAAACGTGGCTTTTCTATAGATTATGAAACGCAATTTTTTATTAAGATGACATGTTTATACGTAAAAGTTACAAGAAAAAATTCTGTTGTACTCATTAGTGAAATATATATATATATATATATATATATATATATATATATATATATATATATATATATATATATATATATATATATATATTTAAACGTTTATGCACATTTTGTCTGGTTATTCAATACCTTTTGTTACGTAGTTCCATAAAACTTCTGTACATTGTTTATTGTGTACGAATTAATTGCAGCTAAATATTGCACAACATTATTTAGATAATAACGTTAAATTCGCATAAGATGAAGATTGTTTTGTGCCAGTTTTTGATTTCTGTTGAATTGGCAATTATACTATGAAGACATGAGCACAATGCTCATATTTTGTGGGTTTTAGTTTAGTTTAGTTTAGTTTAGTTTAGTCGTATTTCTTTTTCAAACTCAAACATCGATTTTTTTTCAAACCTAGATGGTTCTCACATCTTTTTATTACATTCAGTTGAAGGTTAACCGTTAATAAGAGAGTTCAACTCTTCAAGCTGTAAGAAAGTGCCTTCTCTCTTGTATTCATAAAAGAAGACCTTGATTATCATCACTGGCTTCAAAGTACATAAAAAACAGGCTTAATCCTTCGAGACTCCAAAGATTCCAGAGAAATAAAGAGACGCGGTTAAAACCTATGACGGCCGACTGTGAACACGAATGGAAATTCTAAACCTTCTGGATATACCACCTGCTTCAGGAGCATGATGAAAGGACAGTATATTTTAATGGTCTAGTAGGACATACTCTTGGGATTTGAAAGAAATCTTGGGGAACATCTAAAACATGGCTGCAAGGAACAGCCACAGTACCTCCAAGCATTACTAAACCACATAATAAGGTACCTGACAATATCTAAGTGCATGCTTAAACGGGATTTCATTTTTTCGGCTATCATTTATAAAACATTACCATAAAAATTATTTTTATGCAATCAGTTTCAAATCTTTGGTATTTAAAACGTCAGCAACACTTCCTTGTTTTTATTTAACGATAAACTGTTTGTGATTATAAATCGATCCGTTACAAGTTCCTATTATCACGCCTGTCAAACTTGATAGCAACTCGCTTGCTATAATCACGACATGTGATATAGAGGACCTGACATTGTTTCCAGTATTTATTTATTTTATGCTTTTTATTTCCGTTTTTATGGTCAAAATCATCCGAATTGAAATATTCTTGACAGATCTTAATTGATTATTAATTTAATCAAGGGAAGTGCAACACGTGTCATGGCCATAATGTTTCCGTTTTCTTCGAAATTCGAGTAATTCTTATCACTAACCAGAAATATAAAACTATAACCTATGAGAAAAAAAAGTCGCAGCAGCAGCAGCAATTATCGTTCTTTGTATTTGAGAAAATGACTCGAGCGTCTTAAGTACATTGAATTGCACGCAATAATTTGGTTAACAAAACGTTTTGTCGCCAAAAAACAAACATGTCAAAGTCCTCAAGCTGACCATAAAGAACCGGGGCCTATAACCTTTGATTACCCTGAAAACCAAAGACAACCATTTTCCTCTTAACAAAATTGTTAACATGTAATTCATATGAACGAAAAGGATTATCGCGCGTGTCCTCCGGCAAATACGGGACGTGCCAGCGATTAGGCGGAAATAAGGTTTCATCGTTCGCTGATCAAACTGCTTTGGTTTGATCCGTAAATTACTTTCTAAATAACGCAAATCAAGAGTTAAATGTACACCGTGTAACCATTATGAGGGATTAGCCAAGATATGAATGAAGTGATCCCCACCGGGCTTTTAATGCTAGTCGGCACAGTAGTTGTCCATCGGTAGTCTTTTAGTACCGCGTGAAGTACTTCCTGTACCGCTACGTCGTTCAAGTTGTCCTGGAATCGGAACTGTTTTCGATTAGAATTGCAAGGGTTTGTGGTTTGGCATTTGTCTATTGATACAAATTCCTCGCCTCAACTGGATATAGTATAATTTAAGAAAGCATTGAGAAGAATTTATGGGGAAATATTGAAATGTCAGCCCTTAGACACAATAGTTTATGGTACTGCAAAACATTTTGAATACGGCGTGTGGCTAACAAAGGATGGGTTGAATTACGTCTTGTAATATATTGAAAGATTCTTGTTCACCCAATCAGTTGACTCGAGAAGCCACCAAAATAAAGTGGCTTCAAAAAAAGTTTCATGGTTGTGCCCCCAACCCCCCCAAAAAAGCGTCATAGCTAGGTACATGTAGGTGAAAGAAAATTATAAGCTTACAAATTTTTTTAAATCATCACTTTAAGGCCTACCAGCTACTAAAAGTTCATTTTGGGTTTGTTAAATATAGAAAGCTGATCGTGTTTGACATTGATTACTGTGTCACGTGGTTGATCATGTGATTAAGTTCGGTTAAAACAGCAAGGAAACTAACGGGATTTAAGGTAAATTGATCAATGACCATACACACATTTTTTTTAAATTCAGTTAGGGCGTTCCTACAAAAATATTCATACATTATATCATACTTAATAATATTTAGTATGATTGCTATCTAGCTGAACATAACTTTCAATATAAGTTGATCTTGGTCAAAAATGACTTTATATAGGTTTAACACTTTCAGGTGTTATAATATCACAAGCAGGCATTATTCCGCATTATTTAAAAAAGAAAATAGGGGTGAGGTAGGAAGTTCCATCTACTGTCCGGTTGCTCGTGCTCGAATCCACCTTGCAGTCATTTGCGCATGTTTGACCAAAAGAGATGGGGGGAAATGATTAAAAAATGTGCTTGACCTGGCCATATTAATATTTGCATTAATATATGTGGGAGTCCGGTAAAATATTTTTTTTTTTTTTTTGTAAATTAGTGGTTTGTGCGTCACCGTGTATCCAATCATGTCTGATAATGAATAGACCAAACACCAACAGCCCCTAAGCAAGAGACATTCAGTAATAAAGAAAACAAGAGGCCCAGGGGCCACATCGCTCACCTGAGCAACAATTGCCTTAATTCTGATCAAACTAGCATTACAGTATCAAAATATCTTGACAACTGAGTACAGTAGATCTTGCTAAAAAAAAAAAAATTGAAAATCTGCCAATTTTTATCCACCTCTTATTTTTTAGTAAAGCCCCTTTTGTTGTTGTACCTGTAAGAAGATTTTTCTCTATTCCTATAAACCCCCCCCCCCTCCCAACTTCGTGGCCCCACTATTCTCTAGGGAATCATGGTTTCATCAAACTTAAATCTACCTTTAATCTCATAACCTGTGCTTTCACACTAAGTACTGAGTTTTGGACCGAAAACTTTCCCAGAATATTTTTAAGGATTGTAAAACTTGATCCCCCAATTGTGGCCTCACCCTAACCCCGGGGACCATGATTTGAACAAACTTGAATCAACACTTCCTGAGGATGCTTCCATTTTAATTTGAGTTTTTCTGGCCTAATAATTTTTGAGAAGACATTTTTTAAAGATTTTCTCTATATATTCCTATGTAAAACTTGATCCCCCAATTGTGGCCTCACCCTACCCCCGGGGACCATGATTTGAACAAACTTGAATCTACCTTACCTGATGATGCCTCCACTCAAAGTTGAGCTTTCCTGGCCTAATAATTTTTGAAAAGAAAATTTTTAAAGATTTTCTCTATATATTCCTATGTAAAACTTGATCCCCCAATTGTGGCCCCACCCTACCCCCGGGGACCATGATTTGAACAAACTTGAATCAACACTTCCTGAGGATGCTTCCATTTTAATTTGAGCTTTTCTGGCCTAATAGTTTTCAAAAGAAATTTTTTAAAAGATTTTCTCTATATATTCCTATGTAAAACTTGATCCCCCAATTGTGGCCCCACCCTACCCCCAGGGACCATGATTTGAACAAACATGAATCTACACTTCCTGAGGATGCTTCCATTTTAAATTGAGCTTTTCTGGCCAAATAGTTTTTGAGAAGAAGATTTTAAAAGATTTTCTCTATATATTCCTATGTAAAACTTGATCCCCCAATTGTGGCCCCACCCTACCCCCGAGGACCATGATTTGAACAAACTTGAATCTACCTTACCTGATGATGCCTCCACTCAAAGTTGAGCTTTCCTGGCCTAATAGTTTTTGAGAAGACATTTTTTAAAGATTTTCTCTATATATTCCTATGTAAAACTTGATCCCCCAATTGTGGCCCCGACCTACCCCCGGGGACCATGATTTGAACAAACATGAATCTACACTTCCTGAGGATGCTTCCATTTTAAATTGAGCTTTTCTGGCCAAATAGTTTTTGAGAAGAAGATTTTAAAAGATTTTCTCTATATATTCCTATGTAAAACTTGATCCCCCAATTGTGGCCCCACCCTACCCCCGGGGACCATGATTTGAACAAACTTGAATCTACATTACATGAGGATACTTCAACTCAAATTTGAGCTTTTCTGGCCTAATAGTTTTTGAAAGAAATTTTTAAAAAGATTTTCTCTATATATTCCTATGTAAAACTTGATCCCGCCAATTGTGGCCCCACCCTACCCCCGGGGACCATGATTTGAACAAACTTGAATCTACACTTCCTGAGGATGCTTCCATTTTAATTTGAGCTTTTATGGCCAAAAAGTTTTTGAGAAGAAGATTTTTAAAGATTTTCTCTATATATTCCTATGTAAAACTTGATCCCCCCAATTGTGGGCCCACACTACCCCCGGGGACCATGATTTGAACAAACTTGAATCTACACTACCTGATGATGCCTCCACTCAAAGTTGAGCTTTTCTGGCCAAATAGTTTTTGAGAAGAAAATTTTTAAAGATTTTTCTCTATATATTCCTATGTAAAACTTGATCCCCCAATTGTGGCCCCACCCTACCCCCGGGGACCATGATTTGAACAAACTTGAATCTACATTACATGAGGATGCTTCAACTCAAATTTGAGCTTTTCTGGCCTAATAGTTTTTGAGAAGAAAATTTTTAAAGATTTTCTCTATATATTCCTATGTAAAACTTGATCCCCCAATTGTGGCCCCACCCTACCCCCGGGGACCATGATTTGAACAAACTTGAATCTACCTTACCTGATGATGCCTCCACTCAAAGTTGAGCTTTCCTGGCCTAATAGTTTTTGAGAAGAAAATTTTTAAAGATTTTCTCTATATATTCCTATGTAAAACTTGATCCCCCCAATTGTGGCCCCACCCTATCCCCGGGGACCATGATTTGAACAAACTTGAATCTACACTACCTGATGATGCCTCCACACAAGTTTAAACTTTACCGGCCTAATAGTTTTTGAGAAGAAGATTTTTGAAAAATACCAACAAATTTTCAATAATTCTCAATTATCTCCCCTTTAAAAAGGGCATGGCCCTTCATTTGGACAAACTTGAATCCCCTTCACCTAGTGGTGCTTTGTGCCAAATTTGGTTGAAATCTGCCCAGTGGTTCTTGAGAAGAAGATGAAAATGTGAAAAGTTTACAACGACGACGACGACGACAACGACGACAGACAACGGACAAATTGTGATCAGAAAAGCTCACTTGAGCCTTTGGCTCAGGTGAGCTAAAAACCATACGATATTATAATAGTAAGAACAGAATTTACTGGACATTTGATAGCATCGTTGCTTTCGTCACTGGCCTTATCATTTCTTTTATCTGACTTTCCTCATAACTTTAATATTTTTTCGTCGGAAAAAGATATGAATTATAAATCATAATATAATAAAGGAACTTATCATTCACTGTCCAATCGTAGATTTCAACGGAAACAAAAGCTATTTTTATTCTAACGTGACTTTCATCGCATTTGCATCCAATCGTTTTAAAGATACTAGGCAGCTAGTAGTATTAGTATGTAAAAGCAAGTGAGAATCAAGAACACCCTTCTTAATATACTTACTTAAAGAATAGTATAGAACACTATCGCATTAATTAAATTTCTGGAAGTTTTAACGACTGCTATTGCGCAATCGAATTTTATTTGCAAACATGTTATTCCATGTAAATGAATGTAATTTTCTTCTTTTCGAATTAATTATCTTATAATCTTTCGTATAGTGGTTGTGTAGTGTAGAATATTTAACCGGGTTTTCCGAAGGTTATTAAAATGGTGAAAATGGCGGGTGGGCGGCTGCCAAAAGGGTACCCTCATTGTACGGATAACTCCTCCTACAGTTTTCAAGATAGGAAGTTGATCTTTTGCAGATCAATTGTACATATATCAGAGGTGTGCATATTGCTATGATTTTGATTTCCAATAATTTATAAAAAAAAAAAAAAAATACCAGCTTTTGAACTTAGTCATTTTTGGCAAAATATTGCATATAGGGTACACCATTTCACTGGATATGGGTTGACTTGGATTATGGATACAGTTCACATGAAGAAAACCCGGTTTGCTGTCACATTAGCAGCTTTTCACGTGTTTTTTAATGTCATTCTGTATTTTTGTATGAATTTTAATACTTTTGCTTTGGTAAATAGTTATTAAATTTGAATACTGTTTGTTCCTAACTCAAAGTAAGGATTTGTACGAACTTTGCAATAACTCGGGGATGTACTTGTATAGCAACCAAGTGTTTGTTTGGTGAGCTGTGTTGTTATAAGTGAAAAGCCTTACCCATTGCAGGTTTAGATTATTTGTAAGTTACAGTAATTATAGATGGTTTGATAGAAAATAAGCCCAAACAATTCCTTCAGCCTGCCGTTAATAAAACCCGAACACAATTTTGCCTTAACTGGCAACAGTTGTATAGAATGTACCAGTCTTAAAAAGGTTTATTGTAAAAGCACAGCGCGAGATATTTATACACAAGCATCCATGTTGCTTAATTAGTTATAATGCTCTGTATGTGGCTAAAACATCAATGTATGTACATATTTGTCAACGAAATGTTATCGGAAATATGGATACAAAGCTTAAGCGTGACTTTTTTTTAGATAATTCGAACTTTACTGAAGAACTTAATCCAGTCGTATAATCGTAATGCAAAATCTCTATACCATAATACCAGTATATACATGCATTTCGTTTCAGAACGAACTGCGCAGAGATACATTACCTCCTAATATGACAGAGATTTTTAATAGGGATTAGGAATGGTTCATGGGTCCTAGAGTGTCCGGATGCTATTATTCTCAACAGGGGTTACTATACAGCAAACGTTGCCAAACAATGTGAGGAATATTAACTTTTAAGCCTCATATTGGACTTCATTAGCTAGGTAATTACGGGCATGCGCACACATTAGGTGTTTGGTTTTCTTTACGTTGCTTTGCCGTGCATGTTCTTATCCTTTGTAGGCTTGTAAATTGTATACACAAAAAGTTGAGTATTTTAGAAATCTCCTGGTATTTTTTTTCAATTAAAACAAATGATTGACCCTAAGTTTAGGTCTATAAAGGAAAGTATTCTTCTTTTGAAAGTTAAGTAAAATTTTCAGCCACAGAAAATGAATTGACAACTTTGTATCAGTTTATTTCCTTTACATTTGTTTTCTATATACTGGTAATTACACTGTAACGTTTTTGAAAAATAAATATAAAATTGAAATAAATAAAATAATTTAAAATTATAACATAACAATACTTTACACGAAGACTTTGAAATTATACTGTTTACACAAAAAAAAGAAAAATTCACCTTATCAATTTTCAATATAATCTTTTATGTCTTAACAAAGGGAGGTGCGTCGGTTTTATAAAATTTTTAAAAAAAAAAGTGGACCCCCCCCCCCCCCTCGGTGTCCTTACTCTACTTTTCTGTAATTGCCATTATGGAACTTATTATTTGGACACAGAAGATTAATCTGGCATCATAAATGTCTTTCGGGTTTAACTTATCTAGTTAATCTTTAATTTTATTAGAGGTCCGTGTTTGCTCTGCTCCTGTTTTGTATTTTTCCTTTGGACTTTTGATTTTGATCACTGTTTGTTATCACCACATGCCTTCTATATAAAGGGGTGTAAGAAATAATAATGACGCATATACGGCAAAAATGATATTAAGTAATACAGAAAAGACTTACTTAGTACGCTGTCAATCTTTGACTAAAACTTATTCCAGAATCATCATACTTGGTTAATTATATCAATACAATACCTGCAAATGTTGGGAAATTATTTTTAAAGAATCTGGAATTTGACTCGCATCAATTATCATATAAAACACAACACAGATACTTATTCAGAGATCGACAGTTTTACAAGGTGGAATTGGCGACCAATCTGAACCAAAGACGATGACTGCGCACGTTGCTTAGAGTTGCCGTATAAATGGCTAGCGTTTACAGATTGGATTCCAGTTTGCAGGTGTCTCTCTAGCTCTATCGACCTCCTAACACACTATCGAGTTTACGTAGCGCTCACTTCGAAAATGCTTTAGCAGTGATTTACTAATCTTATATTTGATTTTTGATGGGTATTACAGCATAATCTCTCGGTGTTAAAAGGAACTTGAGCGGCGCTGAGCATTATCGCCGTGAGATGAATCTCTACTCCATGTCCTAAATGCAACCAGAATGGCTCATTAAGAAAATTATCAAACAAATGTAGCAACCAGTTTGCTAGCCTTTAGAAAGATGAATTTCTCAAATTTAACTAATAATTTAGTTGAAAACTCCTCGGTTCTGGACGAGTATGGATGTCCCATTAACAATGGGTACTACAAGGACTTCACTCAGATTCCTGCGGTTTTGGCCACCATCATTGGTATATACATCATTGTCATCGTTCTGGCTATCTGTGGGAACATGTTGGTGATATGGACGGTTTGGAAAAATAATCATATGCACACCGTGACCAACTATTACATAGTGAATCTCGCGGTATCAGACTTCCTGGTGTCCGCTATTGTGACACCGCTTAAACTGTTGGAGTTTACAGCGCCGTGTCGCTGGAACATTTTCCGGAGTGATGGACTCTGCTCTTTCATGTCGTATTTTCAACCCTTGTTTGTCTTCGTTAGTGTTCTTACACTTGTTGCCATCTCCATTGAAAGGTAAGGATTCCTGAATTTTTTGGCCATATATATGTTTTTAAGAAAAAAGATGATACCGAAATAAAAAAAACAACAACATTTGGCCCCTTTATCACTTCAGTGGACCAAAAAAAAAAGAAGAAAGAATTGCTTGTGTGTGAATAGCGTAGCTATAAGGCTGATTAAAATTCATGTCTTTTTCGTCAATAGTTTGACGAGTTCTTGTGACAAAGTTAAACCGTATAAACAACTGCATGATAAATATAAAAGGTGACAGTTTGTGATACTCGAAAAAATCATTACCCACTTGTTGGGAAATAAATGACACACGTGCAATAAAGTTGAACTCGTAAAAGATCAATTGCAATTGATGTGCGTCGCCGTTTATTAGTCTGTATAACCTTTTCGAAACCCTCTAAAGAAGTTCAGAAACAATTAAACCAGACAAATTGCTGCCTGGTTTTACCGGAATCGGTCTATAAGATATGCATACCCACTTTCACTGATTAAAGAATTTTTTAGATGCAAAACCTGACTACGGATATTCTTTGGAATAAAAGCAGTCATCGTCTGGTTCTGGTCTCTAACGTTTGCCATATATTGGCTTTTCATGCACGTAATCAAAGTTCTATAAGAATCCCTCTGTGCTATAACTTGCACAGTAATGACTTTTAAGATGTCAGGCGTTAATAAGCTGTGTAGGTAGATTTTTTGATTAATTTCTATCCCTCTTTCACTTAACTTCTTACACAGGCGTAAAATGAATATCAACAAAAATTGGCGTTTTTCCCCTTGGTGGTTTAAAAATGATTCAAGGGATCAATAAGAACCGGCCGAGTTTTCAAGAAATTTCAAAGCTGACCCCTTTTCACGGCTGGGTATTTGTAAGAAATAAAACAGAAATAATCGTCATGTGTGGTCACAGTTGGAAATAACTCCATGGATTTTTATCGGATGTAAATTTCATTCACCAAAAAATTATTTGTAATGCGTTTATACGTTACATCAATGTCTTATCGAAGCGGTATCTTGTGTTATCAAGTCTTTGTGCGGCTTGATAATCTTTGGATAAAAATCGCATGATTTATTCCTGGTCTACGAGTGCAATAGAGGGATGTGACCTCTTTCTAAATCAGAGATACATTGACCTATATTATGTCTGAGGGGGGTGTATTTTTTTTTGCAAGAAAATTCTGAGACTGTGCAATATTTATGAATTTTTTTTTATATTAAAGACGAATCTCTCTGTTTTTGTATATACATGTATATATATTTAGATAAAGATAGTGGGGTATTGTGATATTATGGTTTTAATTCATTGAAGCAATTTTTTATATACATGGTTATAGGTCCAACATTATTTTAAAAAATATCATAAGATAGACAGATGCGCAAACATAAAAAAAGATGAATAATAATGAAATCAGTAAAGATATGTAATTAACAAGACCTAGTCGAAAAAGCTAATTAGTCTCATGCTTTGATTGACAGTGGCTGTGGCACGTGACAAAAAGAGGCAAGCTAGTGAGTCTCACTCGCAATAGCGTAGAAACCCCTAACGAAGCTTGAATGATCTTAATAGATGTTAATTTCAGAGTTCTTAAGCTTGTTTTTTTTAAATGAATGCTGAATTCTTGGTCTCTGCTGACGATCCTTGAAATAACACTTCACCGACATCATCTGTTTACAGATTCCTGACTAGCAAGGATTAGCCGAATTCATTAAGATATCCTTGTTTTTTTAATAAATGTGAGTTTTAATGATTAAATTTATATGCCATAGCATTAATTTTAAATCATTTTAAGATGAAAATATCAATTTTCAATTTTTAAGATATTTTTTTTCTATCTTTAAGCGCTATTACACAGAAATCTTTATTGTTTTGATATTCTTTGCGCAGCAAATCGTTATCTAAGGAGTCGTATTCGAACCTGCAACATACATCATAGTTCTACTCCAGATGTTGAATCGAGTGTAACCGCTACACCAAACAGAAAACATTACCATTGCAGTTATAATTGCAAAATATTTGAATGAATTTATCTTTTATTCATCGGTCGCTCCTTTGAAATCAATGATTCAGATTTTTTTCCCGATGATAAAAGAACACTGTCTCCATCTAATCTTTGATGCCGTATGAAATTTTATGGAAAAAATAGTATGAATGAATTCAGTTTTAAAGTGATATTTGAGGTTTAATATTAAGTGTTTTAATCCCTGGGCGAATCATAATTTGACACGTGTTCGAAGATTAGCGCGTCCACAAGATACAATACGACAGAGACATCTTCATTGTTAGACAACCTATCATTTGAAAATACCTTTGAAGCGGTGGTCGGCTTTTGTTGGATGCAGAATTACCGCCGGATATAAAGTTCTCATTCACTCGTTGATTCATCAAAGCTACAACACACCGGTGGATCAAAATGTTCACGAGGCGTGGTTACAAAACATGCCAGTTAGTTCCATTTTGCTATTGGCTACAAATGTTGTGCTGTTAAGTCCCGGAAATTATCAATTGAAGTTAAAAATGCAATCTGGCGTGACCCTATGCCTTTAGCAAACGTTCAAATTCCCGACGGTAGTGTGTTGTGTTTTTGTTGCATCGTTCAATGAGGCATTAAATGTAATAAACTGAATTTTCTGAGTTGGGATTTTACTAGAAAGAAAACGTCAACTAAATTAAGGATGCACAAGATATATCAACAATTAGCAAAACAAATATATTTTTAACCATTGTTATAGTGTTCTGTTTGCTTAAAGCCAAAAGGTTTCCAAACAGCCCTATAGTGTGAAAATGTACTACCGCTTCGTGTTATAGTACAGCATTCAATTTTCATGACAAAAAATTTTCCCTATATTTATACGTTTTCAATCTCTTACATTCATATTAATAATTTTTGCCAGGCAATTAGAATTCTTACACGAAAATCATCCTAGCTTTTTCAATTATTGGAAAAGCACCGGTTTCTTCCGGTGGTGGGTTTCAACGCAGACGATCTTAAGTCACGTCTAGGATTAAAAAAAAAAAAGAAATTCTGGTATACCAAGAAAACAATCTCTGTAGAATGTGAAGAAAATGTCAGTAAGTTTTTTATGTGTAACCCCGAATATTCATGGAAAATTAAATAATTCTTTTGAATAACTTAGCACAAAAATAAAACTGTTTACTAGTATTTTACCATCCACAAAAATCCTGATATGTTTTTGTGAAGTATTTTGCACTACAGGCAGGGTAATATTTTATTTAGCGGCAAATAGTTTTTTTAATTTGTTATGCAAAAGTAAAATACCCCCTTCTGATTTCTCTGCTTCATTTATAAAAACAATATCATGGCACTTTTCTCAGGGAGCAATTCAATTTCGAATGGAAACAACTCAAAGGTCACATAGAGTCCATTTTAGCGCTTCTTGTGTCGTCAGAGTAACATATGGTAATATGGATGGTTGCATAATTATGAAGAATTGTATTCTTAGGAAAGATATTTTTTTGTTATAAATCAGTGGATTTTTTTTTGGTTCATTTTATTATTCATAATTGCGATAGTTTATCACACTGCTGGAACTCTTCATCTTTCACTTTTATATAGACATCAATTCTCGACGTCTCATATGATTGGCATAATGTTCTATTAAATACCATGATCTAGCGAACGAGATCGAAAAATTTGCTGTTTCGCATAAATAAAATACATTGATTTTTTCAAACAGATCAAATGTTAACGTTTTTGCTTCTTTTTTTTTGTATATCATGAAAATTTCATTTCCTATTAAAGTTTGACATTTTTTCTTTTAATGTCATTAAAGTTTGATAATCTATAGAATTAAACATTTATACAAAAACTTGTCACAAATATTTGCTAGTTTTGGCCTATACATTATACAAGTCATCAAACATTCAGATTTGCCATTCATCTTTCCAACAATCTAGCAAATTGCATCGTTATTTTCACGACAGAACTGCGGCAGAAATCCAAACGAACGGTTGGAGATTCCATTTCGCGTTCATCTTACACGAGAAAAAAAAATATATTGTAATAAATGCGAAAACTAGAGAAGAAGAAAAAGATGTTGGTTTGTTCTCGAGAGCGTAAATGATTTTTTTTTTTGGTTGGGTCTGTGTATAGGAAAACTGGTCACCGAAATTACATCAGTGACAGCTTTTTGTGCGCTTCTATTTTACGTTACACGCCTACATATGACAAGACAATATTTCTAAAGCAGAAATATGCAAATTACATATAATCAAATTTCTCCCTTCTCTTTCCGATGATCAGAATTAGAATTATTTGACCGAAACGTTAAATAGTCACAAATTTATCAGATTAATTGGTAAAATTAGTAAAAGCCATTCTTTTATACAGACGTCTATATTTTCATAGGATTCTTTGACAGTAAATATAAATAAGCATATTAAGGATATTTAGGACCACGTCTGTATAAAAAAGAGCATTAGATAAAAAAAATCTTCTTTTGTCACAATTTTTGTAGAATTCTTCATATCGTAATGCTTATATATACATGTTCATATACACTACACTATCAAACACTCCACCGACAGTCAACAAGCAACTAGCATGTATGTGGTAATGGAAATAACAATTGTCCTAATCATGATATTAGATGTAGGACATAATTTAATTTGACTCGAGAGTTTCTTTGTCATAAAGCTCCCATAAAGTGGACTTTCTTTCAAATTATTCTGCTATAGAATGGACATTAACAAGAAAGAAGATCGAATTAAGCTCGTTTTTTTTCACTGGTTGAAATCCTGTTAGCAAAAGCTATCTGCATAGATGTCAAATCCATGCTAATACTTTCATTAGGGGCTCACAGCTCGTCCTAATCCTATTTAACGATAACGGAAGGTCAACGTCTCAGTTAATGACATGTAATGAAACTTATCAGGGGTTATACAAAACAAGGTATGTTAATGATACCCTCATAAGTAGTAGGAAGTTTAAAACAACAGTTACAATGTATTCTCCAATTGCCTTAATTTGTTCTTGCATGCAAAACAGATACTAGTAACAAAGCTGATACAATTATGTACAATACTGTAGATAATAGATAAGAAGGTTCAGAATGTACGGGTACATTAGTTGATATTTATGTTTAAATTCATCGTTGTGTAAGCTAATTATACATCATATTATATAACATTGCAGAGTTCCTTTACAGAATGTAAAATTAAGAAAAAGTTTCGTAACCACAACAGCTCTAAGAAAGCTTTTACAATATGCCAATAATAACAATTCAGATTAAACTTGCCAATAAAGTTTTGTTTTAATTTTTGAAGTTCCGGCCGCGCCTTAAGTACACGATTGATTCATTATGATGAGACGACGGAGAAAAGCTGTATACGAATTGTACAAGAACGGTTAACTTATGAATTTGTCATTGTACAAGGATATATTTACTTGGAACCATTCTTCTGAGTATGCACATTAAAATTGTGGCCCACTCTGCACTTCACATCGATACTCTTAGGTCGTACGAATGATCTGCCACATGGCTTGAAAGGAAGATTTAACATAGCCACAAGGGCGATTGCGAATCTTCTTTGGGGGGAAGTTTTATCAATTCCTCTTTTCAATCGGTCGTAGCGGAGATTCATTAGATTAATGAATCCACGACAAAAATAATTCAACAAAGAAATTAGCAGAGGTTGACATTTATTTATTATATAGATGTTGTCGTTCCTGATTTACATTATTTTATCAAATAAAATTCATGTTTACAACTTGACAATAAATGATAAACATTATTATTCATAATATCAGAAAGACATTGGCAAAGCAATGTTCAGATATTTGTCAAACAAACATTTTACCAAAAAAAATCAACACCTTAAGTAGTTTCGCTACTCTGATTTTCTCTGACAGCTGATTTTTCTGACAGCTGATTTTGGGGGAAAAACGAGAAAAGTTAAGACCTCTGCACTCCTGATCACTCTGAGAATCCGATATAGAGATGTATTTTTCAGAAAACTGGCTGTCCTTATTTTGTGCCGTCTTCTTTAGTTAAAAAGCTGTTCAAAGCGTTGGGGATTATTTGCAAAGATTCTCTTTAACCATCGAATTAAAATATTTTACTTGATTTTTTCCAATGTTAATCAAAGTCAAAAGGCGAACACCAACGACTCAGAAACACAATCAATTAAAACGATATCTTAATTTTCTGTAAAGAAGTTTACTTATTATTTGTTTCTATATTTCTATGATTTATCTAAATAAGTCTTTTCTGCATTTAGTGGGTGTTGATGTATGGTGTTGCTTAAGTTTGATTAAAAATAACGTGAAGAACACCGAAAACTTATTTCCTTTACCATTTATCATTATTATGCAACTTGTGAACAGTCTAAATTTGTAATAACAATTCTGTTATCATTTTAAAATAAACCTGAAATATCTAATTTCAAGTATGCTGAGCATTATGATAATTAACCATTCATAACTTATTATGAATGCGTTATGTTATAAATGAATTATACAGATGGTAGAAATGCCTCAATGGTGTGATACAGCTACCTTAGATAACTGTTTAAGTTTGTTCCAGAAGAAGACAAAGCCTGATGTAAAAGTTGACTATGAAGCAGCTTAATACACTTACATTCAAAAATAAAGAAAAAGGACAGGATTTTCAAATATGCTGTGATTATAAAAAATTTGGTTAAAAAGGACTTGGTAAATGATTACTTATAGCAACACGTTGATGCCGTCTTCCCTTGTTAAAAGCGCGTCTTTTATGTCCCAAGAGGTTTTCTTAATCTCCTGAAAGAAGCTACAGAAAAGAGTGCTAGTATTCAAGTAGATATATATTGTGTCAGAAGAAAAGCTGGAACTTCTGGGCGTTGAACACAGCTGCTTACAGAAAAGAGTGGGTCTTGGAGAGGTAACCACATTAAAAAGTCGTAAAATGTCGATTACAGACAAATTGGTGATTACTATGGTGACCCAGAAACGGTCTGTAGTAGCCTTGGTAAAGGAGATCAAGTGCATGCCATTTTTAATTTTTTTTCCTTCGGAAGTTTTGAAAAATATATCGTCATCGAGTTTTTTTTCTAAAGCTCTGAAACGGTTTATTTTTAGGTTTATACAACAAAGGTTCAATTTTTATTCTTTTTCATCTTTACAAAATAAAATAATACTGAAAATTTCAATTTCACACTAGATACCATAGATACAACTTTGTTTGAAGAAATGTAAAACTATTGGTCACACAGGAAATTGTGCCTCGCGTGAAATTCGCGTTAATTTCACGTGCGACACACTTGGCTGTATACATTTAATTGCTACTCTATAATTTCCAACTGTGGTTGGCGCATATGATCTATAAGTCTATCAAAATACGCCACAAGTTTTAATCAATGAGTAGCGGTATTTGTATAAGAATGGTATTTACTCCCATATTTTCTCCGAGAGAGGGGGATGAGTTAATCATTAAACGCAAATGAATGGAAAATCTTATAACAAACATATCCAAATGGAACTTTGATATCTTGCACGTAATGGAAACGTCAAAGTGAGATTGAAGACCAAACTATTATTCGTGTATTTTAATCTCGAATCCTTAGATATCTCGGATATCATTTAGACCTTTTCGAGTTCGGATTAACAATGTCCGACTGTATTATACCATGCATACATCAATACAATGAGTATCGTTCTTTACAAAAAGAAATGGAGTCGAGTAATTGTAAGCTTATTATGATAAAGATCAATTTTTTGTACAATATTAGATGAATTTTAAAACCGACACTTTGACAAGGAGAGTGCACACACATGTATTCATGTATTTTACATTCTATATATCTTATGTACTTTCAATCTGGCCCCATACGAACTTCTTTATGGTCTAAGAGACCAGTCTTAACGAGTCTCAAAGAGTCTAGTATTTATGGTTACAATATACTTCAATGTACTTTCTAACTGTGCTATTATAAAGGATTTTTCGAGAAAAGCTCAAATTTTAACGGAAAATACCCACTTTTTCATGCGATTTATCATTCGTGAGAATTTTTGCATGAAAGCAAACAAATGTATAAATTGATGTTCCGGGAAAAATGGATATTATGTACGGTAGCGGTGTTAGTAAAGAATAACTGTTGTTGGTTTTTTTTCTCAACAGAGAGAAGATTTTAGAAGTATAATAAGACTTGCTTTAATAGAATCCGATTAAACTCTATCAGGCAGACCAAAAAAAAAAGCAATATTGGTGTTTTCTATGATAATATGAAGAGTCCTTTACCGTGAGCCCCCAGAATCTCAAGCTTCAAGTTGAAACTAGGGACGATGATACCTCCGCAAACTTAGACCGTCGGCAGCAGCAGACAAATAATAATTTCAAATATCACGGAAACCGCGAACTGAAATTAAATGCGCAAAATGAATGTTTTTTTTTATGAATTGATCATACTCCATGGAAAGATATTATATTGTTGATGAAAATGTAGTCCTTTTTCTTAGAGAAAATAGCTGTCTGATTTATAACAGGTTCCGTCTTGCCGCCAGCCAAACATTTTTGGGATATATGTTCAGCAAAACTACTTAGAGATACACTCTTGACATTCGCATAAGCCATTATTAGGAAAATATTGTTTACTTTACATAATATGTTACGGTTTTCAAAACAAACGTTAAATTTAGGATTTAATCTTTGTGTATTTATATCTTTGGTAAAGAAGATTGCAGAAGGTCATTGAGAACAGCTGACTTCTAAAATTAACATATATAGTTCAATGAGGGGACAATATTGCGCATCTGCAGAATAGTTACTTCCTGAAGGTTTTTCCGCACCTTTGAGAATTCTTTTTATCAAACACAACCTTGTAATGTCTTACAGGGTATGATAGTATGTAAACAGTTTGAAAATTATTGAAAAATAGCCATTTTTGTGAAGAAGAAAAAAAAACCGGTATTTTTTAAATATTTGTAATTTACAATATGGAATTGGTAAACTGAAGTCCAATTTGAGCTTGGGCTCTCTGTTTCAGTAGTCTGATGTCATATGCAATGTGCTTCGAAGCTAGACAAATAACGGTTACAAAATAAATAATTTCCCATGCAGCGAATTAAGCCTCCTTTTTGTGACGTACTGTCATATGTCACGGAGTGTGGAGGACCCTTGAAACACTATGGCCAGAATTAAGAAATGAGACGTGTTTCTTCTTGCGATACTATATCGATTTCGCCTACTTCTAAGTTCTGGTGTGTCAAAAATTAAGTTTTGCCTTGTAAGAAGCCAATAGAAATGAAGCATTCTGATTATGCGTTCACAACTGACCAGATATCCTTGCAGTGAAACAAATCAGTGATTTACAATCAAATGCTTTAGTGGTTGCTGATGAACAAAGAATCTCAGTATTCTATATTAACCCTCTCAGGTGGGTATGTATGCATGTATCTCTGTGCTTCTTTATGATCTCACAGAAAAACTAAAGTAATCATGAAATATAATTATTGATTCACAGGGTGGAGAAATTCTAATTGTTGATATTTTCCTGTACTTAGTGACATCCCAACGATAATATCAATAAGTTCGTTTTAAGCGAACGCACTTGAACACGAGACTTAAACTGTATTTTGAAAGAATTTTGTAAACTGAAGTTTTCGTGCTAGATCATTCAAAACTCTATAAAGATGTGTGGGTATTTTGAATAAAGCATCAAATATTGTACACTCCTATTTATTTATTTATTTAATAATCACCATTTAATTATAGAGGAGCGACATTCCCACTTTCAATCAATATTTTCATAAGGTTTCAAACATTATTTGAACATATTACACTCCTAATGTTCGCTTAAGAAAAATAAAACAGTTCAAGAAAAACGTTGAGCTCATTCCAGGAATTATTTTATCTTTTAAGAATACAATTATTATGAACATTCACTGCAAAACTTGTAGGCATTTAAGACGAACAGGAAAGTTCTGAACATCATCAGCAATATTTTTGATTGGTAATTTCGTGATTGCAGCACTTTTGCAATCTTTTAAAAAAGAACTTTGCAAATTATACCCAATTTATCTCGCTCTTAATATCAAATACTCTGGAACCATATCGTCAAAAAGTAGATCAACTTTGTACTCTACGAAGCAAGAAAACATTAGAACTGTGCTTGATATGTGTTTGTAATTATCTTATAGGTGAAGTAATATACTCTTCCGAAAGATCTGTATCAAAGACTATGAAATTATACAATTTTCTTTGGAATTAATCCAATTAAATGAGGTAACCATCAAGTTTATCTTAAACACCAGGTTAAGTACTGCATTGCACTTGAAATATAAAAAAAAATATGAAACACGTGCCTGAATTTTTTACGAAGCTAAGTGTACTTTGTACCTAACGGTGCAAAGATACTCGTTTCACACGCTAGTGCATCAATATCTGTACACTCAAAGTTGATGTTTGGACAGAGGGTGGTTCAAAGTGTTCTAAGACTTGTGTCTGATCCTTGTGCAAGTATTGCTTAAAATAAAGTAGGTTCAAATCATTAGAGACTTCACAGTTCACATTATGCAAGAATATAGCAAGAGCTTTACTGTAACATATATTCAGGAAGCAAAGCATATCAGCAGTAAAAATGAAAGGCACTTAATTTAAAAATGAAAGAAACATGCATGATCGTATATTGAATAACTGAAAGTCCGTCTATCGAAACTATGGTAACAGAAGTCTACTCCCTTCCTAACCACTCCAAGTGATTAACACTTGTTCTAAATTAGGTCCCATCTTCATTTTCGGGAATCTTACGGTCACAAAATAGGACTCAAAGAATGTAAATCAAAGTTTACATTTTTACCGAGGAGATTTGTTTTCCTTCCATCCCCACCCACCCCATTCTTTCTATAGTTGTTTGGTGCACATCTTAATCGTGCCGACATCGTTGGCTGAACCCATCTCTGTAGGAACATTATTTGCTCCAACATGATCAATGAAAACGAAACCACGTGGAAACAATTCTTGAAGAATTTTTACGGCGCTTGAATTTGATTAACTTACGAGAAGTCGCCTTGAGCTGGAAACAAATATGGGGAGTACCATTTCTTGTAATAAACTGGTTCCCTTTGTGGCTTTACTACCGCACTGCTTCTGGTGACTCGGCTCATTGCTACCACATTTACCCATTTCTTGTTGTCAATGGACTTAATGCGCAGGTGCAGTCTTGTGCATGAAGTTTATTATTTTTTTTTATTTGGTACCATTACGTATTTTGTTTGACTTCGAAATAGATTTTTTGCACGACCAGCCTTCGAGTGAAAAATCATGGGTTTTTATTTGATTGTAGCGTACTTAATTTTTCATGAGTGCTCTTATTTTCTATATAATGTATGTGGTTCTACATGTACTTGAATGTGAAATTCAAACGCTGTTTGACTGACACGAAAAAGGACTCAGTACATTTAATTATTTTTTGATTTTACGAATGCGAAATTGTGTTTTGGTATAGAATAGAAAATGTGGTACCCAGCAGTTAATCAAATCACGAATTTCCATCCTCTTCAGCACTTACTAACAATATGATTTTCTCCCTTAACTAACTTCCGCACTCGTTTAACTGTTGTCCTAAAGTTTTGGAAATTAATACACAAACATTTTATCTTGCTTTCATTTAAATAAAACATTTGAATTTGCAAACATATGATATAAAAAATATCAAAACCATATTATGCGAAATCAAACTGCTGCAAAAAAAAAAAAATGTCCATGTAAAAAAAAAATACTCGAGAATGAATTATACATAAGAAAAGTCGATATAAAATTTCAGTATTCTCTTTCGTTTACTTGCAGATACTATGCCATCGTCCACCCTTTATCTGCCATGAAAGTGAATAGCAAATCAAGAACCAAGAAAATCATCGCAGCTACTTGGATCATTCCCGCCATTTTGGCGACACCCTATTGTTTCAGCAGGGCGGAACCTTTCACCATCTCCAGCGAGCTTGGCACGTTGACCGGGGAGCTTTGCTCGGACCGCTTTGACGAGTTGGACGGTCACACGGGGGATTTCAGGAGGATCTTTTTCGTCATTCTGTTTGTTGTGATGTATTTCATTCCTTTGGCCATCATCGTTGTGACGTGTACAAAAATTGCCATTTGCTTGACCAGGCCTTTTGTTGTTGGAAATTCCGCCACATACAAGCAGGATCCCACCTCTAAAAGACGTCACGAAGTCAATAAGAGAAAGGTAAGTGTCGTAATCGATGACTCGGTTAATAAGAAGGAATGTCAAAGCGACAAATAAATTACGTGTACTTTAACGATATAAGTCAATTTACGAGGATTGTCACTTTTAAAAGGAGTTAACTTTGCAGGAAATTAACAAAAAACACACGATAGTAGGAAGAAAGATATTGATTGGTTTACTAGATAAATTTTTGTCTCGATTGTTAATGATTTTGTCAAGTTTTTTTTTAATGGATGACATAATCTTGACCTTCAAAGTTTTTATGATGAATATACACTAGGTCTTGTTTAATAAGTCGTTTTAATCTCTATTTCTTTAATCAATTCTTCCTTTCATTTTTTGTTTAACAATAGAGAAAAATAAAAGTCAATTCGTGTTTACTTGATTCCAGATTTACGGTTGAAAACGGGAGCAAGGTCTTGTCTCGACTGCCTCTTGGCAACTAAAATTCAATAAGAGTGGTTCTGTAACCGGGAACTCCCTTGCAACATAGCACCATTTTACCTTCATTAACACTATGCACTGCATTTTGCAAAGTCCATGTCACCAATCTATAATTACAACACATCTACTTATAAAACACCTTTGACTGGTTCTGTAGAGGAGCCTCATTATCCGGACAAAACAACTGTACAATTGTTCTATACTATTTTGGTTCATCTACGGTTGGACTACCCTGTTGTAATGAACCAAAAGCTGTAACTGTTTCAGCCTCAAAAAGCCATTTTTCTTTGATTATCAAGAGACGAAAAACACAACATTTTCTATTTAAAGCCAAAGAGTAATTGGCAACATATATTCTCGTACGCTTCTTCAATCACTTATAGTTCAGATTTTTTTCCCATCACTGAAACAATGGGTGGAGTCGTTTCTGATCTTTTTTTGGTTATTTTGCGTTTAAAGCTTGCTTGCGGTTTGCCTGTAATTTACCTCTTGACATTGTACAGAGCCATCCGCATTGACGGTTACCATTCCTTCTAATGAAATATTTCCACTATGTCTTATTTGTATGCAAAAAAACGCGTCCAGTACTATGCATATTTGTGTCTGTGACGGGTCTTTTTCAATTATAGTGAGACACCAGGCCTATTCTATCAGCATTAACTAAGCGATATGGCATATTGGACAACTTAACTGCACTAACCAAGTTGTTGTCAGTCTTCAGTAATAACTCAAATCGTATCTGATATCTTATACAGAATAATGTAGAATATTATAATTTGACTGTTTTGCTATCTTTTTGTATATTTTTTATGTATTTTGATATACGGTTATTGAATTCTGTTACATTTCGAGAATAAGTCAAGCGCAATACGCAATATTCATAAACTGTCAGTTAACAGCCATTTTTGTTCAATATGCTATCCATTGTTATCAACATAACTTTTACTGATATGGTGGTTTGTTTTTCAGGTGGCTCGCATGGTGATTGTAGTAGCCGTGGCATTTATTGTTGCCTGGTCTCCCTTGTACATTGTCAGTGTAGTTTCTGTCCTTCAGCCAGAGAACTTTCTCCAGAAATCTAATTTTATCTTCTCCATGCTATGTGCCCATCTCTTTGGATTTATCAACAGTTGCGTTAACCCTTTTATTTACACCGTCATGAGTGAAAAATTCCGCCAGAGTTTTAAGCGGACATTTCAGCGTATCTTCTGCAACTTTATGTATTGTCGCCAGACGATTTTCAAGTATAGAAGTGGAAGCATCATACAACGGCGTTCAACCAACGTGACCTCCGCTACCAGAAGCTTCAATGACGAAGACGAGCCGCTTCACAACAGTAGCTCCGATAACAGCCGAGGGACTACGAGCACCAGAATCAAAGACGGCAGCAATAGTGAATTTGAGGAAACAGAGAAAGTAAATAAATTTAACGGAACCCCGAAAAAAGAGTCGAGGGTAAAATTCTCTAGAAACACAGACTGCATATGTATTTCAAATGGATGCATGGAAGATTCGAAGGCGGAGGCTGTTCTCCTCTCGCACTCGGGAGTCTATGAAATTCACAATGATGCCAGTGAAGTCCAAGACGTCTTATCATCTAACACATCTCCATTACAACGTCTCACTTTGTTCAATTAATGATGAAAACAATTTGTTGAAGTGGTATATTTTGTGTTTACGTTAATGTTACGTTAAGAGAAAATTGTCTGAACCATGTAAAGACTGACGAGAAAGCGACTGAGTAAATGTGAATATCGTTGCTTTTGTCTAACAATCTACCTGTTTAAGATTTCATAAGTATAATCATAAAAAAATGAATTAAGAAATGTAAAATAAACATTTGTTTGATAAAGATTGAGTGATTTTGCGCAAGTGCATCATGTTTATGATTTTCATATTATTATTTCTGACCGTTAATAAACATTTGTGATATAATGAAATGTTTTAAGCACTCTTTCATCCCAACAATGGCTTGGTTAACATCGTCTCCCAATATCCATGTCATACAGTTTCTGTTTACTATGACGGTGAGATGATATCTATATTGAGCACCTCTAAAGGGGGTTACCATTATTTTGTGGGGTATTTTCTAAATTCATACAAGAAACTAGCATCACGGCGATTGCAGATAAACAATGCGATGTTGTTTTGATTTTTTTGCGATGCAGTACTTCAATGCTTTGCAGTCTATTCGAACAAAACAAAATCCAAACAAAAGAGAACAACAAAAACAAAACCGATGACCATAACAAAGAGGTGGTTTAATAAATCTTAATTTTGAGCAAATCATGTACGACGTTAAGGACATATTTTCTATAGGAATTCCCTGCTACATTATCGTCCTGTTCGTTAAGTGCGAGCAATTTAATTTTTATCATCCATATGCCATAAATTCAACAAGGCTTGAAACTTTCATCCCTTTTGTCTCGGCGTGTAGTCGTGAAAATTTGATTTAGGCACATGATTAGACGACATATTTGTTGGCACCATGCATAACTGTTCATCCAAGGATGTGAGGTAGTTATTGAAAGAATTATTTGAAAGAAGTGTAGTTTTATTTATGAGCTTGCGGCTGAGATTAGTAGCCTACAATTATAGGGTTTTGTGACCTTGTTGATTTTATTGTTTAGGTATGAAGACTTTGGTAATACACATATCACTCTAGTTTCATCGTTATTCGTTGAATACCAATTTTCATGGAGTTTGTTGTTGAGTTGATCCATAAAATTGAATGCTCATTGAAATGTAATTCTAATACATCATTACACTGAAAGGATCATTGTTCACGAATTTACTTTTCCTTGAAACTGTGATTTTTATTAAAATCTGCGAAAATTAATGTTTATGAATAGTGATGAAACCACATTAAGTGGAGAGTCCCTATGATTTGAAAGGATAAGAAGAAATCTAAATAAAAACTATCTTGTAATAGTCCTCTTAAAACAACGTTTACATGTTTTAAGCCCAGCTGAGGCAAAGGCTCGCGTAAGCTTTTCTAATCAATACTTGACCTTACGCGTTGTCAGTCGTTGTCGTTGTAGTCGTCGTAAACTTTTGACATATTCATCCTCTTCTCTAGAACCACCAATTTCAACCAAACTTGGAATAAATGGTTGAATAACGGTATTTACATAGCAATATATAAAGAACAATCTTTAAAAATCCTCTTCCCGAAAACGAATTAGCTAGAAAAACTGTAACTTGTATGGAAGCATCTTCAGGTAGTGTAGATTCAAGTCTGTACAAATCCTGATCCCCTGTGATAGGTTTGGGCCATAATGGGAGAGGAGGCCAAGTTTTTACATAGGAATATATATAGAAAATCCTTATTAATATTTTTTTGAAAAATCATTCAGCTTAAAAAGCTGAAAATTGCGTGAAAGTACAGGTTGTGCAGAGTAAAGTTTGTTCAACTCATGATTCATGAAGAATGATTGGGTTACAAAGAGGGGATTTTGAAATAGGTGTAGAAAACTTTTCTCAATCATGCTAAAATACCGGCAACAAAAGGTGCATAGAAAGTGCGATATGTTTCCTATATACATTTCATATCATCATATTTGTTGTAGTTTTGCGCAGCCATTTTAACGGATTAAATAGATTATATTTCTAAACAGAATATTCGACGTTTGATGAATTTGATCGAGACCTTTGCTTTAATGGTCGGTATACTCTGTAAAAATTGCATCAAATTAATTATTTATCAAATTTATAATATCGATGTACAAGAAAGTTTCAAAACAAGCTGGTTTGTATCTCTGTGTAGTCATTTATTTCAATTTGTAGTATGTTGCGAGACGAAAAAACTGTCTGATGATATTTGAAATCTGTTGAATTCGGATTAAATACTTTTAACTCTCATCTGTATTCTGTCAATTGGTCAAGAAGAGTTG
This sequence comes from Magallana angulata, assembly GCF_025612915.1. Lineage (NCBI taxonomy): Eukaryota > Metazoa > Mollusca > Bivalvia > Ostreida > Ostreidae > Magallana > Magallana angulata. The sequence continues at coordinate 11,588,748 of NC_069113.1, forward strand.
AAAAAAATACTACAGTGGCAGCCAACAATTTAACAAATAACTAAATGAAATAGTTCTAAATGGCATAAAAATTCTATTCACTATACAATAGCACCGCTTAATTTCACCTGGTTTTATTTTATTCTGCTGTTTTTCTTCGATTTTGGTATGATGATGGCATATTAAAATCGCGCTGTAGCAACCTCTAATGACACACCGTCCACTAATGATATAATGTTGCATTAGTGGTCAGGATGTTGACCACTAATGATATAATTTTATCATTAACGAACAACCTAACCGTTAAAAAAAACAAATAAATCATCAAAACCAAAAATAGCAAACAGAAGGCGACTTTGCTTAAAATTGAACATACATTGTATGTTATAAATTCTTAATTTTACCGCTTTGTTTCTAGAAACGCAGAAGCACTTTAAGATTCGGCACAAAGGTCAATGTTAATATTTCAAGGCTATGCTTGGAATTATGTATATATGATTAGTGTGTACTCTTTAGTATCATTGCATGAAGTTTCTTCTGATGTAATTAATGTCTCGTTTCTATAGGAGAGAGTGAACTCTCGGGCAGTAAATGCCATAATTATTAACCTTTCTTTGCTTGCAGCAAAATTTCCCCATCTTTAACATTTTCTGTGATGTTTTTATATTATAAAACTAATTAAGGGAGATATACATTGGCTAATGGCTGAGACATGATCTTGAAAATACGCTTATATTTGCCACTGTTTATAAATAAAATGCTCTAATATATAGGTAGAACTTAAAGTTTTCCGTCAGATATAAAGATATTTATTCTTGTTTGTTGAAGTTGTCATGTTGAAAATTTTGAATTTACCGGGTGGCAGTAAATACAAAATTTACAACATGACAACTTTCCAAGCTGACTGTGAGTCTGTCGGTTTGCAAATCCGCCCATCCTTCTTTTGTGCCATCATTCCATTAATCCGTCCATCCGCAAAAAAATCAGGTATTTCCCTTACTGTTCTTTGATGAATGAATCTAGCTAGCAATTCCTTTTGATTTCATTTTGATTTGCGCATCTAAAACGCAATCATAATTTTGTTTATCCTATCTAGAAAACATTTCTTGCTTGGAGAAATGAGGACTAGGACAATTATAGAAACAAATTCGCAAACCTATATGCTGATTTCTTTGGCCTTTGGCCCTTAAGACAATATGCATGTAGAATTATCAATAATAACACGAGAAAATGGTTCTTTCCGTCTCTGGTAAGACAATGAACGGGAAAGAGTATCCGTTAATTTGAAAAAATAAAATATGAATCTCTATACAATGAAGATTCCTTCTCTTTCATATCAAAAACAATATTTTTTACGTGCTTATAATAGAAAACCATACGGTTTCACGTCGCTACAAAATATTGCTATGACCCTTAGGCTTGCTTATGGCGCCGACCAGTCTTCTGTAAAACAGAGACGAGCATATCGCCATCAAATAACTTCCACGTCGAAAGTAAAAGTAAGCTGATTTCTCATTATATATCACGATAAAATTGCTTCTATTGTTTCTTTAACGAGAGTATCTACCTCTTTATTATCCTCGGGGCATCATATATGGTTGTACATTGGTTTTGTTGTCAGATGAGCAATGATTTTTTCATTATTGAATCTAATAAGATTGTTTTCTAAACCTGTATTTAATTTGTCGACCTTTTATTCGCTAAAACTAAAAACTAACCTGTATTATTTGATTTATACCTTTTTAAGAAAATGTATCTTCTATGTATTAAAAATCGACAGCTAAAAATGCAATGTATTTCTTAATTTTCTTCATACATGTATTATCAAAACATTATTTTAACAACCAGTTATCACTATAATTTTGGATAGAAATATCTACACTGCAAAGACGTTGTTCTAATAATCTATTCATTAGTAATATGGTACTGTATACAGAAAAATATTCGCCCCCGTTTTATTTTCACTCCTTTCGCCCTCGTAGTCAGCGGGCATATCTAAGACTGGACGAATAACAATGCTCATATTATTTCTATTCAAACACAACTTTGTCTGGGCGAATTCAAGACGGGGCGAAACCGTATGCAAGTAATAAAGGGCAAAAATATCACGGGCGAAAATAACCCTATGTACAGCATTTTTCTTGTACGCTATATCGTTTATTTCTCTCTTATAGATACTATGCCGTATTTTACCCACTCTCTGCAAGAACCAAAAGTGCAGACAGAACAAAGAAGATCATCGCAGCCACGTGGGTTGCCGCTGTGGTCCTATGCATCCCTTTCCTGAGTTCTACGTCATATCCGTTCAACATAAATAGTGATTTAGGTAGCGTCACGTTGATAACCTGTAACGACAACTTTGACGCAATAGATGGAGGTACCGGCGAATTGAGAACGGTCTTCTTCATTTTGCTGTTCCTGATAATGTACTTCATTCCCAGCACTGTTATCATTGTAACATGCACCAAGCTCGCCATTAGAATTGTACAGCCATTCAGTGTGGACTTGTCCTATCTGACCAGGAGTTTGAGAAAACGTCGAGAAAACAATAAAAGAAAGGTTGGCTTTCATTTGGTCTGTTTTTTACGAAATCTCTGATATTTTTCATCTAATAATATTTGTACACAACCATACGTGATGAAAAAAAATTGATATGAATATTAAAGCGCACTCTTGTTTTCATGAAATTTAAAATATCCAGTACTGCACTCCACATGTTTTATGCTTACTGTCAATTGTTCTTGTCCATTGCCTATCGTAATTTAACTGCTAAATCGAAACATCAAACTAACGCCCTCGAAACAATTAATTACGCAAAATAACAAGCGATATTTCAACTTATGTACTTGCAATACAAGTAATTACAAGGTTCTGGGCATGCAGTTTGATTTTATTGTCCAGGTGAGCATTGCGGCTCATAGGCCTCTTGCTTCAAGGGGTCTCGTAAGCTTCCTTGCAGTTAGCGGTAGGTTAAAATACGAAGCATACACAATAACAATCTCGAGATTAAAAATATATATATAACTTGAATCTTGACATGGTAGAGTGTTCAGCTGGTGTTCGTCTGTACGAGATACATATAGAGAGATATTATCATAGACATAATGACCATTCTATCGTACACGACAGTTGATTTTTATTTACAGGTAGCCAAAATGGTGATTGTGATTGCCGTAGCCTTTATCCTGACATGGTCTCCTCACTACCTAGTGTCCATTACAAGCGTCCTCCAGAAATCGTTCCAGAAGACACATATTTTTGACAAGGAGAATTACGTGTTTACCATGCTGATGACGTATTTCTTCGGTTTGGCCAACAGCTGCATGAACCCTCTAATCTACAACGCCATGAGCACTGCTTTCAAAAGGCGCTTTAGGGCAACCCTCCGGCGCCTTTTTTGTCGGCCATTTGCGAGGTTGATGAGACATGGGTGATCGTAGTTCGAGTATTTTCGATATACAACCATCATTTCGTTTCTCTTTACAAAAAAACATCTTGTGTAGGAGATCGAATTTTCTGTGTCTTCTTCAGACAAAAACAACAACAACCATTTGTTATAATTCAAGATTTATCGGAGCCGTGCCAACATAACAAAGCGCCAAACGGAAGATGTTTTATGAATTGGGGGCGGGAAACAAATTTAAAGCTCAAACCATTAAATCTAGATCTTTCAGAGGTTTCCAATTTTGCTTTTTTTTTAAACTAAGGCAAAAGATAGATCAAGTAAAGGAGACAAAAGATCAATAAGTGTAAAGGTTTCTCAGGGAGAGGAACAGCAGCTGAGTCGACAGTGGATACAGTTGATGAACAAACCAATGTTCTGTGTACAGCACCTGGGTTGCTTTCTCAGTAAATGTTGAGTTGAATAAACTTTCGGTTTTCTTAACTTTAGGTAGCAAGGGACAGTTTAAGATAAAGTACCCGGTCAATATTTTTGTAAAATTGAGAATTGCTGTACTTGAAGGCTTATGAGTGTCGCTAAAATTCATGAAATGATTTTTAATGATTATCATTAGTTAGAGGGATGGCTCTTGTTGAAATTAATATGCAATATGTAGGCCCCATATGTTAGGCACATGAGATTCAGAAGTCAAATGCGAAACCTGCGGCTATGACTGTTGTGTTGACTTTACACAGGGAAATTGCAAGTTACAGACGGGAGGTAAAATAACACGAAAAGTAGGTGGATGGGACATTGTAAACTGTACACCGGTAAGTTTCTGACACGTGATGGTGCAACGTGCACAACGTACGGAAGGTCAACCCTCTGCAGGGAATTGGCCGGGGGAGGTCTAAAAAGCTGAAAAATCATGAAAAATTAGCAAAATATGAAAGGGTCAAAATCTCATAAAAACCAGTATGTAGAAAATTTTACAGGTTTTGACTGGTAATTTTCTTCAGAAATTGGTGATTGGCCTTATAAAGAGTGAATTAAAGGTATTTGTGCTGAATGGGAACTGAGGAAATTCTATTTACAGAGTTCCGAAGACACACATCTCATGGCTACAATGAAATGTATAAAAAAAAACTGTCCCGTGCCACCTTATATAAACAATGCCATTTGAACCATTGCATTAGGAGTTTGACATCATCATAAACGTGAACATCTTTTGAAGTATTGGTAACTCTCATTGGTATCAATTGTTTCCAATGGAGTTGTTTTTGGTTCAAATCTATTGAGAAAATTTCGAAAAATCTAGAAATTTTGATTTATAGAATCTTAGAAGAAAGTTTTACAGTCAAACAAAAAACACTTTATTGACAATTTATACCAATATATGGTTTCGTATTATCAGTATTTTACATTTGTATGAAGTGATTAATTTCTTTGATGCTACGACATTATAACAAAATAGCATCGATAAATCTAAGACTTAAAATGATAATCATTTCGAACCCTGTCATCACAAATTAATCAGAGACCCAACATGTGGTACATACTCTACAAATTTGCACCAATTTAGATAAGACCTAGATCGAGTGATATCAAGGGTATGTTTGAAAACTAGAATAAAGGGTGTGAGAAGTACATGATATGCAAATATAGGCCAAAAACCCAAGCTTAATCTTATATGGACGGACCAAATTTATGCAACAATGCAGAGCGTAAGCCGATGGAGGGCGTCAATTATATCTTGTGATTTTCACCTCTGTAGCATCTATTAGTATCATCATTTCCTGTATATTAGGATCAATACACCGAACACTAGCTCACTTTGCGGATGATTCCGTGTTTATTAGACCATATATCAAAGCGATGATAACAGACATTAAAAACATCACGATTTGTTCAATCCAAAAAGAAAAAAAAAAGAAATACAAATATTGTCATGATAAGCCGAGCTGTGTATCTGCTGTTCTGTAGCGTTGATATGAATCATATGCCTGGCAATCATTCATAACTTTTATTTGAAAATAAAAACAAATACAGAACAAACTTTAACAACACTCTTTTAATCTTCTTTGGATTTTGACATGGTTTGTTAGCAATGAAATTTTTACAACAAAACACTATGAAGATATAATAATTTGCTTGTTTAAATTGATAAAAAAAAGAAAAAGAAAATGCAAATATATGTATGTTTAAAAAAAATCATCGATACATTTTTCATCATCAGCGCTGTAGAGTTAACCTGTCTCTATTTTCCGATCTTCGATAACCTAACCACTAAGATTAGTTTTCATAATTTCTATTTCGATGAAATAATTTCGAATATCAACAAAATCCACGAAAATATGTATTAAAAGAATAGTGATGAAACTACAATGTACTGGAATGATTACATAATCATTTTTGTGATTAGAATAAACCTGATCAATTTACCCATTCATAACATGCGAGGTGCTTCAACAAAAGACGAAAGAAAGAGAACAATGCATCGTTAAAAAAAGCAATACAGTCATTTAATGTTGATAACGATGACAAAATTGGTAATGAGATGGGTAGAGGGACATCAAAAGCTAATAAACTGTTTCTTAAGGTGAAAATGCTGTACTAACTCAATATTCCTTTTCTTGAAAATGTAAAGCTCGAAACCATAATAACCAGGAAAACACATCTGAACATTCTTTGCCACTTTTTAAAAACGCTTGATGACCGTTCTTTGAGCATTATAAGGTGTAACTTTGGTCAGGGTGTGATCAAATCAATACAGCCCAAATGGCTTTCTGACATATTTGATCACGCCCGACAATATTAAATTATCACCTTATGATATTCAAAGAAGGATTGATTATTACTTATATTCATAGGATTACATCAATTGTACGATTTAATTAAATATAAAAAGGCAAACCCCGCTTGCAATTATACGTCCATTGAATTAATTGGACTATATACCGTAGTACTAAATCGTAGTGTTATCACAGGCACTGAAAAATGTCAGTATTTCTGAATCTACATAGGTTGCGCATTGCTATATAATGCTTCAGATGTTGAATATAACAGTTTTGGCAGTTTTTGCATGGAAAACAAGGAATTGTTCTAAGATCTGAAGCAATAGTGTCACCGAATCAATACTTTTTTCTCAACTTATCAAATTTTTACCATTGCAACGGGCGTTGATTTTCATATACTATTTGTATGGTTTGAAAACATAAGAAAGGCTATATAACATTTTCATATTTTATTTATTTGTAGAAATCCATCTGAGCACAAAAGAATTGAAAATTAAATTACATTTTGAAAATATTGAAATGTTACCGTAGTAGAAACATTATTTATCATAACTTTTTTTAACCCATGAATGATATTACATGTGTATAATTTGGAAGGGGACAATGTAACAAATCAAAAGAAACCCTTTCTTTACTTAAATTTGCAATTCACTTTTCCGTAGAAGCTGAGATTTTCAGTTGGTGTCCATGGCAGCAAATACCTTTGGCACCTCCCCTCATAATACTCAAAGAATGATTTCTTATTCCTTAACTGTCTTTTATGAAAGTTGATGTAAAGGTTTATGATAAATTGGTGACGCTTTTCTAGACAAAATGAAATGTGTTTCACTCACAACTTAACAATAAGAAAGTATTAAATTTTGTGAATTTAAACTATCGATTTTTATAATTGAATTCACTTGCACTCCGTACCATACATACAGTTTTCTCTCTTTCAAATAAGAAAAACACTTAACTCAAATATTGTAATACCGAACGAAAAAAACCTAACTGTTCTGTACCCAAATATTTTTTGAACGCATGGCTCCTATTTGTAAGAACAAAGAGGGATTGAGAGCACCTTTGATTTAACATTACTAGGTAGTTCTGGTGAGACATTTGGTGCGATAATTCCATGAGAAAATGTTTGTGTCTATCGTTTTACTAATTCCCGTTTAAGCGTTTCCACACTTTTAGAATTTAACTGTGTGAAAGACTTTAATTAAATGGCGCTTCCTCTTAATTCCTTCCATTGTTGATCGAGAAATGTGAACGAAGACGTCTCGAGGGTTTGTACTTTGTCGGCACTCACCGAGTTAACAGATGCTGACGACAAAGATATCATACTCAAAGATAGTCGCTACAATGACAAAGGAGTTGTCACTGATACTGCATTTGTTTTGAAGCAAGTGACGCAGAACTGGTGCTGCCTATTCGCAAGGCCTTCAGCACACGCTTTGTCAGTAGTGAATTTTTCCGAGTTCATGGCATATGCGGAAAGGTTGCTGGAATCCGAATTAGAAAACTTAATTTTCACCGATTTTTTTATAACGTATGCGTTGCTAATTTACGTGAAAATATCAGAGTTACGCACCTAAATGCCAAGTTAATTTTCTTGATAAAAAAAAATCGTTAGTCTTGTAGCTTTAGATGACTGATGCGAGTACAAATCAATTTGTCAGAAAAAGGATGAATATCATTTGAGAATTCCACATCAACTATTTTGACACAAAATCCAGAGGGAAATAGTACATTTTTCTTCTACTCATCATCAAATGATTTTTTTTTTCAATAAAAGAATTTTAAAAGGTTATTTGCCTTTCTTTTCAATTTGGCATCATTATAACCAAGGTAAAAATGTTCCTCATTTTTTTGGCTGTTAATAATATTTAATAAAATCTCATCTTTGCATTCTATTTATAAAGGTTATTGGAATACCTAGTTTTATTTAAAGTTTTCGACAATATGCATGTGAACAGAGTACTGTTTTCTTAAGGGATGAAGGAAATATATTCTGGATACATCTCAAATGTGTCATAGTGTTTTTAACATTTTAACATTTGTTCCACTTTATTTCACCAAACTACATTCGTTGAGCTTTAAAGAAAGAAATGGGTTGGATACTTTCAGATCTTTACTTTGGGAGCTTTGAGTTTTTGTCTGATAAATAATACAAAGACTGTGGTGTATTTTACAACCCAAAAAATTAATGTACTACGCTTTATTTCAAAACTTGGCATGTTCACACAGTATCGTACAACCATGTTATTCTTAGCTGGTACATGTATGTTACCAATCGAAAAATATGTACTTGATATACATATGTATTAATATGTTAAACAATGTATCAATCGACTGGATTTCAGGTTTTAGGCTTAATTGCAACCCACATTTACATGGTACAAGTACTATAGCGTCGATTGTAGAATTTATGAGATAGAACTGTTAACAAGAGTTAAATATCCGTGCATGTTTAACGCTTATGCTCTGTGACTATTTCTGGAAAGCGATTTCTACTTTAAACATCAAAACAAAAATTATGATTATCCTGAAACCAAAACGTACTGCAATTAGCCTGAACAGAGATGCTGTTTGTATTATTAGTTCTTCTGGTAAGGAAACGTATGGAGACGAATTTATCTCACTGCGAATTCAAACCGCACTGTTGTTACGAGGAAAATGCTTTAAAAATGTGAATTGTTTTCAACAATTGCAAAGAGACACGGAATTTTAGAAACAATAAAAAACCAAGGAACCTTCTATTAATAAGTCAGATATTTTCAATGATTACGTAAACGCACATGGATTTTATGAAGCTGTTGAACTTGGTCACCTGTCATTAAAAAAAGTTATTATCTGTGAAATCGTTATTTCGATCGCTGATAACAATCAAAAGCAACCCAACTCTTCCTCTTTACGAGAACAAATCTTAAAGTCTTTGGTTTTATATCAATAGGAAATAAATTCTGAATATGCTTCCTTACTCCTTGTGTCACACCCATTGTGCAAAGACAACAACATGAAGTTGTTTTGTACTTGGATCTAAGCAGGGTTTATGAAGGGTTTATCATTCCTGTAAGATAGTAGCCACTCAGAACGACAATTTGAACCTCTCCTTGAAGGCACAGAGTGTAAACTAAACCCTGTTGTATAAATCCATTTTAATGCAAGTGAAGCTGGATTACAGGACAGCAAACTAATGACAACGCCATCGGCAGCAAGAAAAGTGACTTGCGAATATTCTGAAATTTATGAGTTTTGCAAGATGAGGATGTAGGTCTCGTCAAAAAAGGAGAAAAATTTGTTAATGGAAGAAATTTAGTGGCAAAGTTAAACAAAGATCGATGATAAAGTGCTGAGAAAGCGGATGTAGTTGGTGGACAGGTATCCTTAATGTATTCATCTGCGACCTTCAGTTCCGTTCTTGCTTGCAATTGCGTGTGTTTACAACATATCCTGGGTAGTTATAAGTAAAAACTTTAGCGCTAATAGAAATATCACCCGGTGGTATGAATAACTCTTTGATATACCACACATTTATCAAAGTATTCTCGGTCAGAGTGACATTATTCGCTTTCATCTTCTTATGAACACTTTCTTGTTGACACACTTATCTACAGAATTTGAATTGTTTACTCTCTTCTAGCTCACTTAAAGTTTAATGACACTGTGTTCAATAAACTCTACAAGGCACGTACATATTTATGAGTTAGAAACGATTCAAGATGGCAAAAATCAACTTCGACAGAACAAAGTGTTTTCTGATATATGTATAGTTTGTGGAAGGATGAGTAAGCTGTGATTTGCCATTTTTTCGCGCTCAGAACAAATATTTTCAATATCTTACACTAAAGCAAGCATCTGACACAAGTCTTGAGATATTGGTGACAGCCTTTCTTCCAGTATTTCCTTGGTATTGTGAATATTAATCAATATAAAGATGTTTCTTTTAGTTCATGATTTATTTGCAATAAGTTCAATTCAAATGTTCTTTATTGTGCGATTTATAAAACTTGTCGAAATTGTGAACTGTTGAGATAATCACCATTCTCTCTCCGTTGAAGACACACAATATATTGGTATTTTGTTTCCCAAGCACGGTTGGCACGAACTGCCAATGAACAGGACTTGTGATTTGAGAGGACAGTATAAATATTGCTTAATATGTCTCTCAATATTCGAATTGGCATTCCTCTGGGTTTTTTAAAATTACATTTTAATCAACTTATTAATTTAAAAAAATGTTAGAGAGCAATAGCAACGTGGTTTAATGATTACATCAATATTTGCATTGGCTTTTGACGGTATTCTTTGAATTACATTTTCATCAACCTAATATTAAATGTTGTTAAAAAGTATAAAAACGAAGAAAGAATCATGCTAATATTGCAAAATTACAAGCCAGAATCGTGAAAAAATTCAGTCAAAATTTCAGTCTTTCACCAAATACTTAATAAGACCTAGACACTATCTGAGATGAATTTTCAGTTTTTGTTTATGTATAAAATAGTGTACTTGTGTACATTGAATGATTGGCCAAATTTAAATGTAAAATCAAGGGGTCTAGTTTGTTTCTTACACGTATATTCTATATCTGAATTAGTTAAAAATGAGGAGGAAAATTTATTTCAATTTCCAACTTCTGCATCATAAGGATCTTTGTTTGGATACTGTTATACACCAGAATAATTCCTGGTACCATAACTAAACAATGCAAGATGTCTCAGTGTGGGAACGTCGTCATTGGAAACAACCTTGACCGACATCGCGGAATGAAGTTATCACTCCATCACATACGTTGTACTTAATATACAATGTTTCTTATTGTAATGATACAATTAGGGGTTTAATGGTAGCTAGATCTTCCTTCAAGGCTTGATTTGTTCGCGATCAATATGCCAACTACCGGTACACGATGGGGCCAAAACTGACCCTCGGTATCTAGATGTATCTAATGTGTATTTCTTGATGTATATATATCAATTTGTATTTATTATTTGATGACCCTACTGGGTGACGCGTAATGAAAACGTCCCGAGCACTAAGAATTACCAGTACATGAAGGAGCTTAAAAACTAGAATTATGAGTCAGTGATAAAAGATATGAGTGAAAAGTCATTCGGAATCAAATCTATTATTATTCTTCCTTGATTTGATATGAAAAGTGAATTCTTAGACACAGATAATTAGTTGCATGAAGAATACATTCTTTGATTTAAGAAATTACTTGTGTTTACTAATAAGATAAAATGTCCGCAAAACAGGAAACCATTTTTAATACCATGCTTGTGAAAATTCAAATTTACACTGGATTGGCCAGAAAATAGCAATTGCGCGTTATAAGAACTTTATTGCTCCCGTTTAGACAATTTCAGTATTTAAAATTTATTTCCATAATCATGCACGCATAAAAGTAAAAAAGCTGCATATTGATAATATAAAGAAGCAGCGGAAGCCCAGCATCATTGATTGTGGTCTTGTCCTTCGATTACAATTTTTGATAATCTTTGGATGCAGATCTCACTAATTCTGGGTTATTTACGGAAACGAACAGAGGGTAAGCACGTGCGTTATTTACTCGTTGACCCTAAAGGAAAACTTCAGACGATATCAAAATCCAGAGAAACTAATAATTACTTTCCTAACCCATTGTTGATACCCAAGCACTAAATTCCCTATAAAAAATTACAATTTATCATGAAAAAGAGCGCCGAAGGACTATAAATTTGTATTCTGCATGGAAACATGTTTGGGGAAGGTGACTGCCACGGATAATTTGTCCTGGCCTACACTGCAAGGTACGGCTGACGTACTGCTCCGCCAGTCAGGTGAGGTCAGGTGACAGGAGTATAGTATACTGCACCCATTGAATCTGATAACGGGCTCGCTACATCAGATGTCGGGTGTGATCCAACAAGAGCACACAGTACACATATCATTGTAAGGAGACCTTGCAAGAATTTTTGAAAATTGTATTATATTGGTTTTTTTTTCTTTATTGCCAGAATTTGTCAACATATATACTCGCTTATGACATCGGGAATTTTTATTGGCTAGACTCTCCAGGGTAATTTTGGTTGCATTGCAGAAGATATGAAATGACATAACACACATCAACGAGACACACAATTGTAAAAATAAAGAGTGATGAATAAAAAAATAAAAAATATAGAAAAATAACTTTATCTGCGAAATGTTTAATATTAAAGACGTGTATTAAGCAACTTTAAATCAAGAACACGCCAACTTTTTTCGTTATTCAAGCAAAGCCTTAACAACTTTGAAGAACTTTAATAAAGCCTTTGCTGGACAACATGGCAACAACAATTACATGACAAGAGTTTCATGAAAGTTCGCTGAAACACGTGACACCTTTGCAATGATTCACCAAAACCCCGAGCGACTCTGCAAGGACAACCTTGATCTTAGAAATTGCGACTGAACTGAAGTTGACCCATATGTGTAAACATGATTTTATTTCTGCCAGTAAGTGTAGAACGCAAGTGTTTTCATTCTGAACTTGACTAAACTTATTAAACACCCACCATATACAGTATAAAAGTATTTGTTGTGTTGCATTTAGCATCAAGTAATCATAACATTAGACCACAGAGAAATCAGGACTTGTGCCAGAATTGTCAGCAAAGAAGATGGCGAAAAGAGAATGGCATTGCCTAAAGAAATCACGAATATTTAATAAAAAAATTACACAATGGCAATAAATATCAATATACCAACTTAATCACGCGTGCAATATCTCGGTAATCAGAGCATATGTTGGATGTTCACACAGACCACTTTCCCGGCAATTAGTCTTTTCTTGGTGTTTTAAGCATGCGACGATCAAGGTTTTCTTGGTGGGAGAGCCGTTACAGAATTTCTGCTTCGAAATTGCTTGATTAGGGATGAGTTAGAAATTATATATATATTCAATTAATCAGAGATGTCTCAAGAGAACAGAATTTCATTTCCGCAGTTGCATATGAGGCCTTTGATAACCGTGGCAACTTCTAAGGTTAATGTTAATCTTTAAAAAATATCTATAGTTCCTTCTTCCAAGGTTTCACAGGCTTAGTTTTTATAATTACAGTGCGGGATTTTTTCCGTGCGCAGTGTTAAAGTGTTAGCAGATTCACCTTGTAGCAAAAAACTCGACTATTTATACGGTTAGAGAAGATGGATGGGAAAATTCACAATTCTTACTTTGGTTGTGTCACCTTAATTTCATGCTTATTGATCAACAACGAGTACTTAATTCTAAATAATAAAAAATGTACACTGGCTTTGATAATATTTGAAAATTCTTAATGTTACATAGCCTTAACACGAATGCTAGTATTGACTTGTAATTTCAGTCATCTACGTGCAGTTTATGCAGTATTTTGGGTTTAAGAAACTTGAACCTCTCTTACTTAAAGGGATGTATTAAAAAAATAGCTAAAACTGGCCAAACAATGACAAATTGATTCAATGTTACCGACTAATTCCTTTCCTTTGTCTAATATATATATATATATATATATATATATATATATATATATATATATATATATATATATATATATATATATATATATATATATATATATACACACACACACACACACACACACACACACACACACACACACACACACACACAATTGAAATACGCACGTGATATCGTCGAAATAAACTATCTTAGCTAATATATTACGTGTAAATTTGGGACACGCATCATCAATGTCGCATGTATAAGTATTTCCAGATTAATTTACGGGAAGAGGTAATCCTTACTGAGGATAGAGAATATCCTAGCCTGTGTGACTACAAGGCATTTATGATTTTTTGTATCAATATCGTAGGATTATTTTAAAGAATAAAGTTCGGATTAAATAATATAGAGCAAGAGTCTCGCATATATTCTATACACAATGGAAATCAAAAGATTTGCTCTGATACAAAATTTAACGTTTAGGTCACCCCTATGAAAAAAATTCAACCTTTTCTGTCGAAGGTTTGGTTAATTACGTCACAGCAACCAAAATTAATACACGTATGTTTAAATGTTAAATATACACATATTGATATTTATTATTATAATAAAATGCTTTTGAAGCCAGTGTTACCCAACGACATGTAAGTAGATACGTGTAACGTTTCATCTCAACACTTCACTAATTAAACAAAGTAAAAAAAAGTTTGTTGGAATATCAATTTTTATCATTCATTTATTCCCTGTCAAAATAAATACAGGATCAGATTTTCTCTGCATATGCACCAAACAACAGAATCACCCTCACTCCACATACACACACCGACCACTTCCACAATCACACATGCAGTCCCTTTCCCATTCTTTTATGGCACTCCTATCTCACACACTCTTTCACACTTCTTGTGGATTAAAAATGAAAACAAAGGTCTTGTACAACACCACAACAAAAACGCATCTCAGTAAACCAATGTACAATGTAAAAAATTAACATTCATCACAAAATTCAAAGTCCGTGTTCACATTTCTCTTTCAATTTCAAACACATCATCAGATTCCATAGATTTACAAGATTCCCACAATGGAACCCCGTTATCACTGTTTATACATGATGCTAAGAAATGAGCGATTTAAACATCCTCACCCAAAGAATGTTGAAAAAGAGTGAATATTTTGAGGACCTTCAAAAAATCAATCCTCCATTCCTCTACTTTGGTTCTATATAAACCCATTTTTATTGAAAAGTGAAGGTATTCTTGATTCTTATGACTTGGATTTTTGACTTGCTACATGTACACATTGTATAGAATTATAATATGTTTTTCATTTATTACTAAATTAGAAAGACTGAATAAAAACACTGGATTTTCAAATTCATGTAATAATGGCCTATTGTTGAGTTCACTCCCGTAAATAGTGCCTGTGTCACCTGACCCTGCGTAGTAATACAATGAACCCGAGTAAAAGAGCCAGGAATGTCATTAGATAGATGTCCCAGTCAGGTCCCAGCAGGAAGCGGGGGTCAAACCTAGTGAACAGTCTTTGGTAGTCCTCCATCTGTAAGACAAAGTCAAACTAGTGATTACTGAAGACTAAATCAATAGCATTGTTAAAAGGTCCCCTGGCATATGAACTTTATATATATATAGTTGGTAAGGAGATCAAATCCTGTTGAGTTCAAAGTGCTCCTCAGAAGATTTGATTACATGTATGTACAAACCTAGTTTATACACCATTTTCAATTTTAACATTATTGTTTATTTTTCATTTTTAACTGGGTTTTCCAAAGGAAAAATCTGGTTATTGAAATAATGAAAATGGCAGGTGGCTGCAAAAAGGGTACCCTCATTGTACAGATAACTCCTCCATCAGTTTTCAAGAAAGAAAGTTGTTCTTTTGCTCTTTTGCAGATCAATTGTACATATATCAGAGGTGTGCATATTTCTAGGATTTTGATTTCTTATAATTTATGAAAAAAAACCCCACCTTTTGAACTTAATCATTTATGGGCAAAATTTTGCATATAGGGTACTCCATTTCACTAGATACGGTAGGTAGTGTTTATCAATTCAGGGTTGACATGGATTATGGATACAGTTCACATTAAAGAAAACCCAGTTGGCTGTCACATTGACATCTTTTAACTTGTTTGAATATATTTGAAAAACATTGATCATTTAAAATACCAGTATTGAACTTAAGTGTGTTTTGATATACACAATAAAGTATCTCTCAAACCATAATCTCGTACAATGACCATTGTAACATCATATACATTTATGTATATTGACCCCTGAAAACGTTCAAATAGAAATGGATACAATTCATTGTGATATCGGGCAGATAATTTCGCTGAAGCAGTTTATGCATGAATATCACTCATACCAACACTTCTGGTAAATCAAGGACTTTTGTAGGGTTTTATTTTCAGAAACAATTTTATGTGTGCTCACTTAAACACATTATTATTGATCACCATATGAGAATGCTTAAGAAAAATTTCTAAATTCCAAAAGTCAACAATTTTATTTTCATTAAAATATTTGATACATATTTTCAATTTTTAATAAATTATCAAATTTTAGTTTTTAATTTTCAATCAGAAAAATTAACATTTTATTTATATACTAGATTTACTTTGTACACATTAAGATTTTTCTATGATTTTCAATTGATCCAAGAGCCCTTAAATTATGAAATGACATTTTTGCACTTTCATTTTTAAAATAAGGCAGCATTTTTGCATTTAATGCTAATTTTCAGGCAAAAACTAATTACCCAGTACCACAAGAGTATGTTGCTTGTTCTAGACTAATCTCTAATGTTTCCCACAGGAAAAACTTTTTTAAAATAATTGAAAATACGGCGTCATTTCTGACATCATATACTAACACCAATTGCAGAAAAACAAGACAAATGGATAAAAACGTCTGTAATGTCAACTCTTCTACAAAATAACAAAACAATCTAGCATACATGAAACACTTTTAAAAATATTGATTTATGGGGGTCAAAACTAACACTTATCTAATGCCTGTATAGTCCTTCCCTCATTGTAATTTTTTTTAAAAATGTAACATTCTTTGATCTTTGATGTCTAATGAATCTGACTAACAACAACAGCTGGCAAACAGAAATCTCAACTGTATAAAAATAAAAAACGGAATATTTATTTTTATGTTTATTTCTTTTAAAAGAGCAAAAAAAGAAGAAAGAAATGGTTAATAGTTTACAAGAACATACTTCATGGGCATTACCTGTCATTTAAGACAAAAATTCTATTCTATTAGAATATAAATCTTAAATGTCATAAAACTAAATTTTAAACCCTAAAAGATGCACTTCTAGTATAATTTTTAAAGAATTATTTTTGTTGCTTAAATATTGATTGATTTATTATCTATTTGTGCAAATCAGATATTTTGAGAGAAAAAAAACATTCCATATTACCTTTACATTAAATGCGCTTTTAAGTGTATTATACATAAAATATCAACTTTTAAACTCTGGTTATTGACCCACATAGAAGTTTAATTAAAATGTAGCTAATGCTTCAGAATTGGCTCTCCACATCTGAGGCCATAAGATTTCTTTATCTGAATACAATTTTAGCTTCTTTATCTATTCAAAATATATGTATTGGAAAGCACTCACACAAAAAAGAGCAATTGGTGAAACCTATTAACTCTTTCACTGAAGGAGTGAAGTAGCAGCTGATCCCAAAGCTGACAATCAGGGCCCTATTATTACAGCTAAATAGCCTCAGTGCTTGAAGCTTTTACAGTCCCCCAGTCAACAATGTTTGTTATGCTGAATTATTTATAAATCTCACTCACAAAAACTTTTCTATGAAATTGAAAGTTCTGCTGACGTTATCTTATTTCTAAATTGCCCCTTGAAGTGAAACTGTACAAAAAGAAAGCATGCCTGCATTTATTAATCTTATTTTTTGAGATTTATTTAAACTTGTTCCCTTTTTATCAGGTTCTATTCAATGTGATTGATGATCCAAGATACAGTCATTCTTGACACTGCAGTAAAGTCACCTTGTGCAAATCAATATAAATTTTAAGGAGGCTGGATGGTTAACAAAACTAACCATCCGATCTACCTACAATTTAAAGATTTGTTTTGTTAGGCTATAAACCTCTGTAGATTTCTAATAAAACGCAAGGAATTAAAATCATGAGAAACACCCTTAGCAGATATTAAAATCTCGCCATTATTTTCTGAGAGTTAAGAAATAGGAAAAAAATTCAATGTTTGCAATATTATATTAATTCTAGCGATTTGATACAAAACAGCGGGATTGGGGAATTAGGTACTTGTGTAATATAACGAATTTACAGTACATGCATATTATTGAATAAAGAAAAAATCCATATATTTTATCAATATATAGATTTTGGTATTTTTCCATAATTTTTCTTCTTCTAAAGGAGACCAATAGAGTCTAAAAATGGCTATGATCAACGAGCCCTCTTAACATGGGATGGATTAAATACATGTAGTTCTGTTAGAGGACAATACCTGAAACATCCCATTGAGACCTCTCCATTAGATTCTGTAAACAAAACACTGAGAAGTACCTAAACCAAATCTGACCAGAGTCAACAATCATCTCTGAGAAAAAGATTGTAGCATCAGGGTGTCAATTCAAAAGAGAGAGACAGATGACATATCTAAATCTGCATCAAAACATCTTGAAAACAAAAGATCTAATGCTTAATGTCAACAGAGGAACGGAGGCTGGTAGTGGAGTTTCAGATAGCAAGTAATGCCTAGACCATGCACTGCCACCCCAATCAATGAGCGCTATTGACAACTATCCCCCGATCTCCGACCCGCATGCTTCCTGTTCCTGATGGATACGAGCCTCTCCACGACTTTTGTCCTCCAACCAATGATAACACAGAATTAGACCTGAAATCATTCCATCTGTGGAAGTCACGATATTGTCACTGAAACTTTTTGTACTTTTCCTGTTTCCACTTCAAAGAAAAATTTAATGTTAACTACACTCTATATATGAATGAATTAAGTTTCTATTATTTCACTAATCTGCACTGAATTAATGCATTCTTTCTGTACTTTAATATTTTGAGGCCACCCCATAAAATCGCGATAACAATAAAAATAGGGTTGGTGTACAATAAAATTCAAAAACCAGCGTTCTCTTGGCAATCTTCAAAGCATCATTTCAATAGGATGATGAGCATTATCTTTGCAGAAAAAAATTTAATTGTGTGATTAATCAAGATACAGATTTTTAACATATTTATGAATAATTTGTAAATTGTCAGAAACTGTATTGAACAAATCACATCTGATAAATACATGTGGTCGTATCTTCCTATTCTGTAGCCCTTTTGTCCTTTTATCATTAGGTACATGGGTGTCATCTGCTCATGTACCAAGTTGCAAAGTTTATCGCTTGTTACGCTGGGAGTAAAAGTACGGGAGATGGAACAGATTCAGAGCCCACCCTAACAAACACTATCTCTGTATGAGATGCATGTTCTTCATAATGAAATCTAGATGCAATCGTCTCCAGCTGAGACATTTAATGTTCTATGTGTCAGTAAATCAATCTGATTTTGCACATTACTCTTAATTTGAACATTTCCTGATCTCTGCCCCAAAAATTTCATAATCAAATAAGCATACTGATGAAGGTGATGGTAACAGCAGAAATTCCTACGCTAGCGATTTGTCAATACAATTTATGCACTCTTGGGGGGACCCTAGAACTCATCTGATGCATCATGCAGGGAAGTGGACCAATTTATCTGGTATTTCTGACATAAAACTTAATGAATTCGAAGGAACTTAACAATTACAAGTTACAGCTTTTTTTCCCTGTTTATCAAGCAAAAATCTTAGAGGAAATATTTCCCCTGAAACAATGCAGTAGAGGAGAGAGATCTAGCACTCAATGACATAAATTTTCTACGAGGAACATCTTGTAGTGCCATTATACTTGGCAATAATACTCTAAAGATCAGAGAACAAGGTACTTGAATTGGTGTATGTTCAGTTTTGTAGAGTACTAGGCCATTACAAACGGTTAAAGGGCACCCACTCCCTATAGCTTTACACTCACTGCTCAAAATAACTGCCTCCGTCAAGTAGCTTATCTTACAGCAGAAATTCATTCATAAAAAATGAAGGGCAAGAGATGGATTATGTTTCACTGCTCATATTATCAAGTAAACATAATTTTATAAGATCTTACAGTGCAAGAAATCCATAAAATGACAACACATCAGCCCCCACACAACATGACCAGCACTTTGCTGGGGATTTCTACATCATTTAAGATACATTGTAGTGTTAAGTTTTTGTCATCCTAGCCAGTCTTTGATCCCTGTTCTGCACAGGAAAGAGACCACAACTTTCCCTAGCTTATGAATACTGTAACTGTCCCTCAAGGACATATATCAAAGTACAATACAATACCATTCTTATTTCTTCTGACATGGAGCATTATTGTAAACAATAAGCTTTTTTTATGGTTTAAATCTACAAAGTCAATCGTCAGTTACATGTCAGATTCACTGATAGAAGCAACAAGACAAGGACAAGACTAGGAGAACTTCAATCTTAATCCATGTAATCAAATAATACAAAAACAGTAAATCAAATTATCTGGACAAAAATGAAGATTAATTTTTGTCTACACAATGAACTTGATGGATTAGCTCATTGTATTGGCATTCCATAATGTCCTCTAAGTTCTAGTAATTGTCAGAGTGTACAATATGCTAGAACCCTATCAAGTGATGGGTCAATTCAGTAAACACTCTCACGTGAACACCCAATACCGATCTAATCAGGTTCTCTCATTCATCAAACATCCCTGGAGTATGATTTTTATCTATTATCTACAATACTATGAATAAAATTTTCTCTGCACACAATCATACATAGATATATAACTTATCCTCTATAATCTCTTGCTGTCTAATTCAGTTTCTTCTTTTTTTTCCCTCTGCATGTACAATAAATCTTGATTAATCAATAAAGAAAAAGTTAACGGTGCAGTCAAACTTTCGACCTGCTCATCACTTTCCTCCTGAACCTATTTGACTTCAATCGGGAAATTCAGCGGATAGAAAACAAGATTGCATGATATAACTATCTTAATCACTCAAACAGTAATGAAGCTCAGGGGTTGAAAGAGGGTAATTTCATAGAAAGTGCTAAAGACCTCCCTAACAATGATATCAAATATAGATTCCTAAACAAAATTCCTCTATCTTAAAATAGATTGCATACAACTCAGCCCGATAACCATTAAGGTTAAAAAAACTGAAGTCTAGACGAGGAATACTGCTGTTTTAATGCAATACCACACTGCAAATATCTCTGGCTTCCCACAGATTGCCAGTTACTGCAATTTAACGCTTTCCCACTTCAATAAAAGAAATCTGTTTACTTACCTCTTTGCTAAATACCTCTAGACCGTAAAATAATCCTAGTTTGATCAAGGCTAGAGTCACAGGGACATGGGCATCCACGCTTGTTTCAGCTGCCATGTCGTAAAACCTCTTGGCTAAATGCACATCCTGTAAGTCAGATATTGTATATGTAAATTGATGATAGTGCATTTGATTAAGTAGAATTTTAATTAAACTCTGCACTCGAAATAGTTGCGAAAAAGGTATTCAAAAATTAACAACCCACAACTTCATAGGACTTAAAATTTTTAATTCCTGGGGGTACCGTATTTCATGCATGTTAATGTACTTTTACTCCTTGTGTTACATTTCTGTGGTGGTTTGAAAATAAAATTTCTTTATATTTAATAGAAAAAGATAATACACAGTGTTTTTTTAATATCATCATTGAAAAAGTTTAACCTATAGGTTTTATAAATGTGATTCAGAAATCAACCTCAAGGCTGTATGTATAGTTATATCATCAATGCATAGGCTCACTAATAGTACATTTAGCAAGCCAAATAGGCCACATTATACCATTCTATGGCTCCACTTAACATTTTGTGGTTTCCAACAAAATTTTCATTAACACCTCATTTTTTCCCTCAAGGCAAAGGTTGCCAAACAAAAGTAGGTTTGATAACAAATTGAGCAATTCTATCCAACACTGTGTCAAAGAAAATCTTGAGTCATTGTCAGATAAATAACTTTAAACCTAACATTTAACAGCTCTAAGCTTTTTTCCTTTTACTAATGAAATAGAAAAGCTCACTCAATACAGAATGGATGACTTGACCTTGACCTACCTGTTTGAGGCCTAGGCCTTGCTCATGCATGTAACCCAGATTAAACATGGCCTGCGCACTGTGCTGTTGTTCCGAGGCCAGGCGATAATGACTAGCCGCTGTCTCATAGTCAATCTTTGTACCATATCCATAGTAATGGTAGTCGCCCATTTTGACTCGGGCCACTGTGGAACCCTGGGAAGCGGCCCTGGACCACTGTAACAGTGCCCTCTCCAGAACCTCTGTGTTCTCAAACATTCCAACCTCACCTAAAATAATGTACATTGTATTCATAAATTTGTTACCTATTGATATAATTTAACAAAAATCAAAATATCGGTTGTCAACTCTGCAATGCATGAATTACATATGTCTGAGTGAATAAGAGGAATTACATGTACCTTGGTCTAACATGTAGGCCACATTGGATTGTGCCACCTCGTACCCCAGCTCCGCGAGGAAGACATACTTCATAAGGGCCTGATCGAGGTGGCCTTCCTTGTACATATTGTACGCCTCGGGCATCATTTCTGCCCAGCGCCCTCTCTCTGCCACATTCTTGAACAACTAGAAGAAAATTGCTGATATTAGCATATGTATTTTCTGTATTTTTGGATAAATATGCAAAAAATCCTTTTCTTGTTTTCCAGTGAAATGTTTAAACACATATAAACTGAATGCCAAGTTATCAAATTATAACATTTATTACAACTAATGATTTCAATTCGTCATGACAATATTTGAAGTGACAATTTGTACCAACATATTATTCATTAGGCAAGGAACAAGTTTCCAATAAATAAAATGATCAAAAAGAAATAAAATGATCAAGCAAATAACTGAAACATGTGATTAAATGTAGTCAGCTTACAGTTCATCCTTACCTCTACTGCAGTGTGGCAGTTTCTTAGTACACCTGTACCAGTGGCATGCATCTGGGCTAAGTTGTAGAAAGCTAAAACATGGCCGCCCTGAGAGGCCAAGTTAAAGTACTTCACAGCTAGTTTGTAGTCCCGACGTGTACCTCTTCCACCTGACAAATATAGGTAAAAACTTGAAGCATAATATCTATTATAAAGTTGTAAAACTTTTCTACCACCTACACAAATGGAGGTAAAAGTAATGAGGCCTCAGAGATGAACAAATTTGATAATAATGATGATTATAACTGAAATCAACATGCATTTTCCTCTATAAGTTTAAATACAATTCAAAAATTATGGGAAAACCAAACCTTGCTGTTGGCAAGAGTTTGCTATAAGCAAGTTTTTAACAATTGGAGGTGTTGTGGTGGAGTTGAGGGGGGTGGATGGGGGAAAGTTTCTAATCTCAATAGTTTTGTTCCATAAGCAAACTACTAAGGTATTGTTTCCGTCAATGAACTATCAGTCAATGGGAGAAATCCTACCATAATACATGAGAGCAAGCTGTAGTTGTCCATCCACCCAGCCCTGGTCTGCAGCTAGACTGAAGTACTTAATGGCTTTGGTGTAATCCTGTAAAAAATGCAACCAGTACAAATTTCAGACAAAGGAGCCATTGTACAGTACAGCTCACGAGTATCCCGACAAAAACACCGACCACCGTGTTTGAAAGTCCACGCTGAGCGTGGAAGTGTCGGTACCTTTGATCTATTGTTCTCTGTTACGGCCACGGAACGAGAAAAAACATGGTGCGACACCGTGTAACGCGATGCAACACGGACAATAACAGGTGTAACACGCGGTATTTACCTGTGAAAAAAGGAGGATTTAGGAATAAAACTTATAAAGAATAAAATATTTATTGATGTACGTAAGAGAATGAAAGAAATAGAAATAAATAAAAATTTTAGGCACGCAGACGTATGTGATTGTTACGGTTGATTTTTGTTGATATTAAAAATCGATATCGGCCACATAAAGGTTTGATCAATTAAAACACTAACACTTTTGTGGATCCATGCGCCGATAGTCTTACGTGTAGTTGTCTGTGTACATATCTACAGACACTTTTTTTGTTTGTTAGAGATAAGGAAAAATCATTGAACTAACAAAGTAGAAGTAAGATATATTCAGACCATACACACGACGGGTTGTGATGAGTTACCAAACAGGTGTTCGCGGAAAGGTGTGAATAACGGCATCTCGAGTACACCTGTTCAGACGTCCAAATATACACAAAGTTAGTTGTAAATTCCAATGACACCTAACAAGACAGACAATAACACCTGTTGTGTATAGAACCCAAGATGAAAGACAATGCCGTGTATCTGATCAGCTTCCGTACATCGGTATATCCACGGAGTAACACAGTGGCCACGGAGTTACACAGGCGGCCACGGTGGGACACGGTGCTTTTTCTTGAATTTTCCCATACACATACACGGTGCGACACAGACCGTTTTCCACCGTGTTTTTTACACGGTGGGTGTCGGGATACTCGTGAGCTGTACTGTATGCTACATGTATTTCAATCCTTATTATCTTGCAACTGCACCCATCTCAAAATATCCTTTACACCAAAGTACCCATACTTTTGTGTTAACAACATTTTTATGTTGCTGGGGGTGATTGTGATTTTTAAAAATTGACTTTTTCTATTTTATATATCATAACAATACAAAGCCATATAAAAACAAAATTAAAAGTTTTCAGAAGATTTATATCTTTGCTATACAAGGTTCACAAGATACATGCAGTTATGTACAGATGCATACTACTGGTAATTAATTCTGCTATTAGAGAACTTTATTTTGCATTTACATGTACTCTACATATTTTTCATGAGAAGCAATTTGAGAAGACAAACAATTTCTAATGATCCCTTATCTGATTGGTAGAAAATTGGATTAATTACCCTATCATAAAATAGTTTGCCAAAAGCACACAAAAACTCATCAAAAGAACTGTTTCTCTAGGAATTCAAAAAAAGAAAAAAAATATCAAACCAAACGATATCGCATTAAGGAAAACTGTTTACATAAACTGACAGCTCGAGGGCCACAGAAAATACTTCACGCTTCAAATGTAAACAAAGTTTATCTATTGAAGTTTATTGGGGCTTTTCTTTGCTTACAAAATTTACAAAAGGAAATTGGTATGAAACACAAAACTAACAAGATGCTTAGTTTGCTAGAAGTCATTCAAACCAAATAATGTTTGAAACGTTTTGTTCACTTGACTTCAGCTTGCTACTGACTGTGATCAATAGCTCCTCTCTCCGTGTAATCACCTTAATATAACCACAGGCTGGGAAACCAGCCACACAGAAAACAAAATGAAGCTACTCTCTCTCATTTCCTTTTTTTCGTTCATTATCTCCTGATGTTATACAAATATGAATGTGTTTTTTTTCCTACTTATTTTACAGCAGCAAGCAGATGAAAGATGATTGTTATGAGAATCTTGGTATTAAGGTGAATTAGTGGCAACAATATAATATGCCTTACAACGATCATTAAATTTGTTTGGACAGATGATCACATTATTGCTATTTTTACCTTATCTACTCCTTTTCCATACATATACAGCATTCCAAGTCCTGTCTGACCAACTGGATTTCCCTAAATAAGAGACATATCTGTTAGGTAAAAAGTGTCTTCAAAAAAGCATCCATAAGCTGTATTTATTATGGCGATTCCTTTAAACCACATTCATATCAGTTTTATTGTATATCAATAACTATTTGCAGGTTTGATTTAAGGGAGTCTATATCAAATAACAGATACTGGTAGGTAGAATGCAATTCTTAATAACAAACTCTAATCAAATGATGGAAATGATGTTATTGTAAATTATGATTTCTGTGAAAATCTTACAAAGAATTCAACAATAGTGATTACCTTGTCTGCAGCTTTCTTGAAATAACTGAATGCTGTTTCGTTACTTTGCTTTACAGCTGGGCTGCCTTCTGAGTACATCTACAGAGACAAGTTCAGACCCTATGTACACCTGTGTATGCGGCTAATTTTTATTTTGTATCATTTTCGTTTTAAAATTTTGTTTTAATACAGTAATCATCATTCCTTTTAGTTCTTATATCACTGTAAGAATATAACTTTTTATTGCTTGAGTTTACACATAACATTATTACATATCATACAATGTCTTTACAAGTCACATAAATAAACAGCTGTTTGTTAAAACTCAGTCCAGGACATTGTTTTCCTGTAATTTGTTTTAATGCAAATCACTACATTGATCCAAAACTTCAGAAAACTTCAGTTCCAATATCAGGCATACATGCATTTTTAAAAAAAATTATTAGAAACTACTGATTCTCTAGGAATCAATCTCACCTTTCCAAGAAAAGCAAAGGCGTTAGCATTACCAGACTCCGCCGCCATCAGGAAATAATGAAGGGCTCTCTGGAATAAAAATATATCGGGTAATTTACTCTGGTTTCTATAAACTCCTTTAATCTTTGTGGTATTGGAATGAAAACTTCATAAAGTTCATTAACTACCGGTATTAACACTTAACAACTGAATGCTTTACTGGTAAGTACATGTATAACAATCCTTTTTAATATCAAAGATGAGTATCTTGATTTGCAAGCTCTTGACTTTTATAGTGTGTGCCACTCTGACCCTATGGGGTACTGTAGGGGTACTTAGTACACATACATGTACTTTGAATCAAATTGTGAAAATATAAATTTGCAAGTGCTGAAAGTTTTTGTAATTTAATATGGTTTACAACTGTCAAAAAAATAAAAGTGTGATTTTAGGCAGATATTAATTCCTTGCATTTCATTATGAATTTACAGTATTTGTGGGTGCCACATTGACCCTGTGGATACCTCGTGGTTGATCCCCACGCCACGTCCCCCCTGGAAGTAGAGTTGACCTAGCACCACCTGGGCCTGAACATCACCCTTGTCAGCCAGGAAGTGGTAGTACTGAAGTAGGTCATCGTCCATCATCATGCTCTGTCCCGTGACCTGGTTCTCGGCTTCCTCCTGGAGACGGATCCGCTGGACGATGGGACCACCAGACATGGTCACCGCATCGGCCACTTCAAATCGGAACACAGGATTATCATATCCAGTAAAACAGGGTTACAACAAACACACTTACAGAGAGATCAGATTCATCCCTCAAATCTTTTAAATTGTAACATAAACTTATCAGTTAAAATAATTTATGTTTACAACAAATCAAAATTTACCTATCCTTAGCTATTTGCTATAACCATGTCATTTTTGTACTTTCATTTTAGAATATTTGTCATTGTCAGTGACAATTCATAGAAATTTTTTTGTCATTCTCTATTTGATGAAAATTATTTCAACACAAAGTTAATCTATCATTTCATTTAAACATCACAATGTACTTTAATTTTCATTACAAAAATAAACACTTTCTCATCATCTATTTGCACTTGAAAAATATGCAGTCTATTCTTGGTGACTACAAAGGAAATTTCAATCCTAATGTACAAGGTAGATAAAGAATTATAGTCTATGTATGCTGCCAAAAATCCTCAAAATACCTATTTGTTCAATGACTGTAACATTAGGCTTTTATAATTATCAGACCGCAAATTATCTGCTAGTCTACATAATGTGCAAATTAAATGTGAATCGCATCCAATTGATATTACCAGCACTTTGATGAAGATAATGTGATTTTAGAATATGATGTACTTATAAAAAAAAAGTTCACATCAGGATTGTCTAATGGCTATCATTTATTCAATTTCCTGTCATAATTTCACAACTTGCCTTTGAGCTTTCATCCTGTGGTCTCAATGTAGTTTATCTAGGCCTATATGATTTTTTTTAGAAATTAATCTGAACTTTTTTTTTTCTTGCATTCATTTCACTTCCTTTGTTGTAATTTAGACCTTTGTCATTGATAAACTATACTTAATGAAAAATATTTCATGTTGTAAAAAATAAACTGTTGCATACTTGTCGTAAGTTACAGGTAATGTGTAATGTTTCATGCTGTTAGAGGTTACTTGTGACGTACCTGTTGTTGCTACCTTTCTGTAATATGTCAGCGCTGTCTCACATTTCCTCTCTACACCTATCCCTGACCAATAACGGTAACCCTGAACACATTTAAAGAAAGATAACTCTTTTATATCCTATGTAAAAGGTCATTCAAAAAGCATAATACAACAACATAAGGAAAAAACAATATTAAATCAACACAAAACGTGCATTGTGAAACACCTACCAAAGACATCTGAGCCAAAGGATCCCCTCCCAGTGATGCGAAAGTAAAGTACACAAGGGACTGTAAAGAGACACAATAGCAATAAGAAATGTCATCAAAAATGTCATTCCTTAGCAAAACAGATCAAAACTGATCATCTTCTTCAAGTAATTCAACCTTCTTATATTTTAAAAAAAATACCTTTGCCTGGCTGGAATTGACTCCAATTCCTGTACTATAAAGAAAGGCGAGTCCCTGCAAAGAATTATCAAAAGAGCTTTGGTCATTGGTTCATTTATTCCCCTGAGTTTGAATAACAGGGCTGCGTTCAAGATCGTAGCAGCTAACCTAGTAGCTAGGTCGTAGATATCTAGGTCTATTGAACGGACTGCTAGATTAGCTGCTAGGTCTCAAATTTGAAGTTGGAAATTTTCAACTAAAGACAATAATTACATTGACATAATTTGTTAATTTCAAGCAGAAATATACATGTTAAGATTCATTATAACTCAAAGGATGAATAAAATATCACTAAATAAATAGATTTCCTGTTTGTTACAAAGTGGTAACCAAGGTGCCCATCTTGTATTTGATACTTAGCATAAAATATTTAGGCTACGAATATCTACGTTGCGGCTAGGCTAGCTTACCGTTCAACTACGTAGCCCTCCGTAGCAGCTACGATCTTGAACGCAGCCCATTAATAATGCAGAAAGGAGAACAGTCTTGAGTTTGAGCAACACCCATAAATCGAAACTTTGTTTGAGAGCTGCAAAGTAAGATAACCCTTTCTCTTAGTATACTTACTAGCTGTCCCTTGGGGGACCCCCTTGCAGCCAGATCCTGAAACATAAGCTTTGCCTTTTCAGTGTCTTGTGGTAAATAATCCCCAAGAATATAGGCAAAAGCCACATGCTCCAGTGCTTGAGTATGGTTCAACTTGGCTGCCATCTGGAAATATTCCATTGCCCTGTCAAAAATAAAGAATCTCTTCAGTCAATGCATACAAGGGTAGAAATCTTATACAATGCACACCTAACAGACATAACATGCCAGTTTTTACAGTTACAATTTTATAAAACCCGTTCTTCTATCCATAACAAAATGAAAATAAAAGCCAGAAATTAAAATCCATTGTGTAATCAATGTATAGATCATTAAGAGTTGTAGTTCCTGACTTACTGGTGCTGGTCCTTGTCATAGGTTCGATTGATGAGGGCTTCTCCTTGACTGTAGTATTCCTGAGCTAAACAGGTAAAAAAGCAAATAAACTCATGAAATACACATGTATTCAACTCCAGGTCAGATCTAAGATTATATTTCTGCATGCATTAAGAATGACAACCATTTAAAATGATAAGAGCAATAGTCCACAACGAACCATTAAATTTCATGTGCATGGACAGGCATTCTACGATTGTCTCTCTGGTAAATATTTAGAAGTTAATAGGAAATTACGTGATCTTGTACACTGTTCAATGCTCTTGATAAATAACAAATGTCGGAAAATATAAATAAAGAGAGGTAAAATGGGTCAAGGAGACAAAATTTCTGCTTCTGCTCAATATACAATGCCTTAACAGTTATTAATGCACTAGGAATATCTCAAGTTTATGGAGTCACTAAAGGGGCTCCCCGTTTCGTATAGACAATGCTTGAGTTTAATAGATATTTCAATCATACAACCTTGAATTTAATACAAAGTCTAAATACCTGGTTCATAAACAATCAAATATGCAAAACACATGGCTTAAATGCAACTACATGTAAACATGTACATGCATATAACTATAGTACTTTGAAGGTCAGTGTTTGAATTACACAACTGTAAGAGTTGAATTGATTATACCTTTTTCAACATTCACACACCCTCTCCCTCAATTTATTTGATCCTCTGAATTACATTTGCATCACAAGCATGATTTGTACATTGTGCTATCAATTTAAAAGATCAGTTTGTTTACATAACAAGTTGAATATAGCCTGTCCGTACTTAAACTGTTAAATGTTCCAAGGTATCTTTCCATGCTACGGTAACCATTATTATTGCATTATGTAATCTTTTCATTGATATCCAAACAAAACACCTTTGCTGATATTAGTAAAATTATTTTAATGTTTCAATTCAATCATACTGGTAAACATCAAAAGCATCTTAGGCCCTGACTATTAGGCATGCAAAAAAAAAAAATACTTAATGTACTAACACAACATAAATGCCCTTTGTGGGATGGCATGACCTTGACCTTGGTCAAATGACCTCTGGTCAGGACCATGATTTGATTTGAACATATTTGATTGTGTAACTACACAAGAGGATTGGTTTGGAGGATTGGCAAGTTCAGGACCATGGAGGGATTGCAAACTCTCAGGTCAATACAAACTCTTTTGCTAATTATGTGCTTTTCATATAAAAAGGCTAAGATCATGAACTTGAAGGCTGAACACTTAAATGGGATAAACAAACAGATGGACAAAATGATTTTCTTTGCAAACAAAGTATTCAATTCGGTAATCTGTATTACTGACCTTGGCGCTGTTCAGCAGTGAGTTCTTCCTGCGGTTCTTCCTCTACGTCTTCCCCTGAAAACGAGAACATGTTCAAGTTAATGTAGAGCTTATAAAATAACAGAAATACTGATAAAATTTCACATTGCCAAACTTTTTTAAAATCTGCCTAACGATCAGCTAAAATATCAGCATATGTATAATAAAATATAATTATGATTTACATACATGCATTTAAAAAAAGAAGAAGAAATCTTATTCATATTTACCATTAGAACTAAAGAATAAATTCAAACACAGAAAAGATTATCAACAAATTAAAAGAAGATTTTATGCTCTAAATCAGAAGTTAAAATTTATTTTAAAACTAAACACACACAAAAGGGGGAACAATCATGCATGCAAAGAAATCAAGGATAGTGAAAGACTCCCAATCAAAACTTCATCCCTTGCAGTTTTACTTGTTCTCAGGCGTAGTTGTTTAAACATTGTGGTTAATTAGTAATTTCAAATTATGCAAATACACATTATATTAAGTTTACATAAGTACACAAATGTATGATATTGCTTTGATGCAATGACGTTGAACATATATTGCAATCAATTTTTTTAATTAATTTCCCATGATCTCAAATTAAGAAATCCAAAGAAAACAAAGAATTTACAGTCCGCTTTATTCTAGCTAAACACAGGTTGTCTGGAATGATAGTACACATGTATAAAAGTATTACTGCTAAATTCTTAAATGGATGAATTTCATGCTGTTAGCAATCATTTTTTCCTTAGGTTTAGAAATTGATCTGTAATTTTCAGTACCTGTACTCAAATCCAATTCTTTAAAGGTACTTGTACTTCATTAACATTACAGCTACGGGGGTAATGTCAGAACATTCAAATTATGCCCGTGTTACATTACTGTAGCTCATTTATAACCTCCCGATTGCTTGTCAAATTATGATTTGTTTAATATTTGATTATCTCTTAGCAATGATTATTAGTTTTATTGGCTCGGTTTATGTTGATGATGATGGATATCTTTGTACTGAAAACACAAAATGTTGCGATGCGTAGCACTTAACAGAAATTCTTTTGATCTTAAACATATCAGGTAAATCACAACCAAAAAATAAAAAAATTGGAAAAATAATGTAAATAGAATAACTGCAACATATAAACATGGTGTAAACAGATGTTAGTAAAATGAACTCTTTGGTAATTTTTGTGTTCTTCACAACTAAATCCCACAAACAGAAAAACAGGTGAAGATATGAAAACCAAGGTGGATGTACAGGAGCCAGATGGTGGAAGAATCTTCCTTGTTACCTTCATCCATGTCTTCATTGTCTTGGAAAAAATCATCAGGGTTTTGGAAAAATTGGTCGTCATCGTCCCCATAGTTCTGTTCTGCATCATAATGCTCTTCGGCATTCTGATTTTCTGACATTTCATTCGTGCCTTCATAAACATCAGTGGTATACACCCCGTCAGCATCTCTTGTCTGGGTATACTTCTGCACTCTGATATTCCCATGTTCATCAGGTTTAAACACCACTGTTGTTGTTTTGACATTGTTGTCCAGTGAACTAGATATTTCCTCTATTTGATCTGCATCAAGTTCTTCCTTCAGAAATGGACTTGGAAAATCATCCTCTGTGACTTGATCTGTAACAATGCCATTTTCTTTCTGGTGTTTAACACCAGTGATCTCTCTCTTTTCATCTGGGTCATCCAAATCTGGAAGTCGTCCATGTGTTTTCTTAAAATTCTTAATCCTTTCAAAAACCTCTTCATTGCTTTTCAAACCTTCATCTACTTGGTCTGGCTGTTCACTGCTTGATCTCTCACCCTGGCTCTCCGATTCCTCTGCGTGTGGGGTCTCTACTTGAGGATCTCTTTGGCTGTGTTGCTTTGTGTCATCTCTGATGACATCATTTTCTGTGAATGAGTCAGTGGAATCCTTTTCTGACAATGAGTCTAGGCCTTCCCCTTGATTTAGCGTTTGATCTTTTAATTGACTGTTTGATGGATTCTGGCCTGAGGCACTTTCTTCAACAACTGTTATATAAAGTTATATAGGCTTATCAAATTTATTTAAAAGGATATTTTGTCATTCTCTGAAACTCAGGATGTTTTTTAACTGATACAAAATTGTCCCATAAAGAGCTACATCAGTGAACTTGTGTTTGTGTGCCAAAAGTTATCATATACCAGTACACATTATCTGCAACTGGAATCATGATTTTATTAGTAGCATTCTTTTTATTCCATTTTGAAATAGGTCATATTAGACCAACTTGGACAAAATAAATACTCTGGTAATGACAAATAACAAAATACATTACACTCCATCAAACCTCTGCATCAGCCGGAGTGAGCTAAGGGGAGTAAATCAGCTTAATGTCAGCATTCATTTGCTGACAATTTGTTCAACCTCCTGTGAGCAAGCATTGATCATTATATAACATAAATTCTTACTCTTTACTGCACAGACTGAATCACAGAGGGGCATGGTCACTATTTTGGTGATTTTACTATATATTAATACTACATGTATATGTTTATAAAATCCAGCCTTTTGGTTCAAAACTCTTTAGCCAATAATTTTGAAACTTCAAGAAGATCTTGTAAATACAGAAATATAAAATTAGTCAATGGTGATGAACTTATCAAAATTGAAATACTAGATGCAATCATGTACATGCATTTAATATGATATACTAGTAACCTAGATGTAAAGTGTTAGCATTTGTGAATACATGTGAGCCATTGCTACAAGAAGAAGGTGTACAATTTAAGATGCTTAACTTGTGGAGAATTATACAGTTCAGTGAGTATAAATTGTATTAAATAGTTAGTATTTGGTAGTACACGATGTTATGATTACTGCAGGTTCCCCACACCTAATTTAATTCCGAGTACAATGTACTACAACTAATACTAATGATTACCTTCTGGGGACAGGTTGTCACTGGAGGATTGGACAGAGGGGCTATCCTCAACTTGGGGTTGGACAGAGGGGCTATCCTGCTTTGGGGACTGGACTTGGGGCTTGTTCTCCACTGGGGGCTGGACTTGGGGCTTGTTCTCCACTGGGGGCTGGACTTGGGGCTTGTTCTCCACTGGGGGCTGGACTTGGGGCTTGTTCTCCACTGGGGGCTGGACTTGGGGCTTGTTCTCCACTGGGGGCTGGACCTGGGGCTTGTTTTCCACTAGGGGCTGGACTTGGGGCTCAGGAGGAGTGATTTGGACAGGCGGCTCTACTTTTTCATTAAGTTTATCATTAGGGTTGTTAGGTTGGGATGCACTGTATTGACTTGATGGGGACTCCATTTTGATATGTGGAGTATGTTTTGTCTCTGTAATGGTACTTTCCCTTTCAGGGGCTTGTAGTTTATCATTCTTACCAGTATTTACTTCAATTTTTGGATCAGGGACTTTGGCTTTATTGTCAAAATTTTGAGATATGGTTATTTGTGATTGGTGTTTCTCATTACTTTTGTCCATATCAAGTTCACTATCTTGCCTAGAAGACTCCTCTGTAACTGTTTTCTTAACCCTAGAATCACCGATATCATTCTTGGGTAAATTTTGTTCTTGAGCTGAAAGTTTAGAATCATCTTCTGAAATCACACTTGCAGTTAATTTACTGTCATCTGATTTTTCAACTAAACCTTCAAAATCATTACTATTAGAATTCAAACCTGTTCTATCTTTTGATTGTTTTTTGACCTCCTGTGTCCCTTCATTTGCCTCTGTCATATGAACCACAAAGCACAGATAAAACAAAGAGGATAATATCAGCACAGTCTTCCATTTTACGAAATTCTGACTACTGTATTTCTCTGTCCTTGAATACATTATTGGTTCTCCTTACTATTTCCTAAAAAGAAAGAGAAATGTAACAGCACCTGAAACAGGCAAAATAAAGGGCGAATAACATCAGTTTTTTAAATTTTGTTTTACTTGTTACAATGTAAATGCACAATTGTTGCATCCAGGGGATGCAACAAATGTTAAGGGCTGATTAGTACGTTCATTTTCTTGCAAAAGACTTACATCATATTGCACAGAGAAATAATAATTAATATTACGTACATGCATATACACGTACAATACTGGCAAGCGACCAGTTCTCGCCGAGTACCTTTTCTCGCCAGTGTATTGTTACACCATTTCTCATACATAATTTTCTGCACTTTCGAGAAATGGTACTCGGCGAGAACTGGTTGCTCGCCAGTAGAGCATAGCTCAGAAGTTTTTGGTACATTGTAATCACAATCAATATTTT
This sequence comes from Magallana angulata, assembly GCF_025612915.1. Lineage (NCBI taxonomy): Eukaryota > Metazoa > Mollusca > Bivalvia > Ostreida > Ostreidae > Magallana > Magallana angulata. Next base: position 11,623,525 of record NC_069113.1, read on the forward strand.
GTCATGGAGAATGTAACAAATATTTTCAATGCTTAGTTTGTAAAACAGTAGCTCATTTGTTATGTAGTTCAGAAGCTTAGAAACTGTTAAGTATTAGAGTAGCTTTTTCATTTATAAAAAAAAATATTTATGGTTGCATTAACCAAAGACTTATATACGTCACTGAACTAACCTACAATTAAACAGGTGCAATACAAATTTAAACTCAAAGTTTTATTCTGTTTTACTACAACCATCTTAAAAATGAATGCATGGATATTCATGGAGCAAGAGAGAAACACTTCTTCAAAGTGGCAAATTATATGTCAGGAAAGAAAAGGTTTTATACATTCTTGACAAGCAGAGAAATAATGACAGATGATACGTCAATCATATCAATTTCCAAACAATATATGGAGGAAAATAGTTACCTTATGTGTAAACTCTCTGATTTAGTCATAAACATCTGTTTGTTGCATTTTTTCTACCTTACATTATCTAAATTTCTCTCGTTACGCCACGTATCGATGCCTTATTTTCAGTTTTGACGTCCATGTTTATTGCTGCCGTGTAAGAAGCAAGGTGATTGGTTTACAGGAAAACCGGATGTTGGCCTCAATTACCAAATATTCTTAACTTTAAGAGATGAATATTGTTTATAATTGATTGTATTAATTGTAATTGAATGTTATAATTTAGTTGCACTATTAGATAACGATCAATTTCATATATGTGACAAGAAATTCAATGTGCACCAATCAGATTCATCGTTGCAAACTAAACACATTGTATGGTAACACATAAGGATAATAATTTAAGTATCGTTTGTAGTGCTGCATGATTTCAATAAGCTGATTGGCCTCCTTTTTTGGGATATTACTTAGCCTACTTACTCACTCAGGCACGTAGCATCGTTTTAGAAAGTGTGTGTGTGTGTGTGTGTGGGGGGGGGGGGGGGGGGCAGACTCATCCAAAAAATCTTGACAAACAAAAAAAGGGAAAAGGTTACTTTCCAAAATTCTGAAAATCCTAATCCGGGGGGGGGGGGGGGTAGTAGTATCCCTTTAACTTCAATTTCATTTGTTATTTCCTTATTTTCAATTCAATTTTTCCATGGTCCCATAAAAATGGGGGATGAGGGGGTCAACTCCATGTAAATTCAATTTTTTGTATATAAATTTAAGAAAAATCTTTGTTGCGCAAAAAAGTGGGGGGGGGGGGGGAGCCCCCCCCCCCCCCCCCCGATGCTACGTGCCTGTTACTTACTCATTTACTTAGTTACTCCTCTTCATACATTTCTGCACATTCATGAAAGGCGGCAACAAGGTCTTTCCATCCTCGTCTATCATAATTACATGTATATGCTGTTGCAGCATGCGGCTCTGGTGATGGTTATTCCAGTCGTACATGTAATGTAATATACTTCTAGTATGAACACCGATAAACGCCGAGTAGGCTATTGCCATAGATATTTATCTGCAGAGATCTTTATATATTCCTTTTTATATAAACAATTTAACAAATTAGCATGACGTTTCAATACATAGGCATACAATACGTGCACGTGTTTACTTTTTGAAATTTAATACACACCTGAATGGCTATTTTTCTGTCTTAAATGCTCATACTATATGGCTATTATAATCGGACTCAATAAATGTATTTCATCGTCCGTATTATCTAATCGGCCGTCTTCCGCATATATAATAGCCTTTAAATTTTTTTAATGATAATTAATTAATCGAATACAATCCAAATAAATTTAGATTTAGATGTTCCGAATCTGATTTAAAACACCTTTAACAATTCTCCATGATTTCTGTAGATACAGAGAAAATTTAATTGATGCATCAGATAATTTTAAGTAATAAATTGGTTGAGAGTTTTGCGATCATCAGATCTGAATAGCCTCTATCACACCTCTGCGAATGTTATTGTCATTCAAATTTTAGACCACGAGGTTTTATTTAACCCTTTCAGTTTCTCAGTAAAAATCGTACCTCGTGTATAAAGTCTATTTCACAGTATCTAGGTTCTAGTAGTAAAATATAAAATCTAGAGGTTTATTGATTTTAAACTTTATCTTCATTAATTGGTGAATAAAATGTGTTCTAGAAATAAATGTGACTATACAAAAATTAGTTTTTGTCTGCTGTTGCAACAACTAACATGGTTAAAAGAGATCCCTCCTGAGGATTAACTTTTGATCCGCGCCTGACCTAGTAATAACATCAATAGTGAAACAGACTATACCATTTTATGCAGAATGTCCCTTGAAAATGGCTCAATATACTAAGTTTTAATGCAAAACAGACACCTGTTATTATTTTTAAAACATGGTATTGTACACCACAAGCATCAAACATGGCTATGATTTTATAAAGCAACCCAATGTTTATATTTTCAACCACTCTACACGTGTTTGAACACGAACGATAACTCTGTTCTGAATATTATCGTTTAATATAAATAACTGCTAGATGGTAAAATAATACATACATCTTAAAAGCTTTTCCCGTTTTAACATAAATCAAAGTAGGATATGATATGAAAAACGACCAGTACTTACGTATTTTGAGAATATTATCCGAACACTTATACTTCCGCTCGAAATTTCACAGGAACTGAACAAATATCGGTGAAGTCTCGTGAACTTTCATTCGAGCACCTCTGGATTTATTACTTACTTAGAAACGATAAAGAAAACATTCCGAACACATTCGCAGGGGTGTATCAGAGACATAAATAACAGAGATTATGTATCTCATCTGGTGATCATTTTTTAAATAGGCCGATTCTACTGCTGTAAATAGCCTAATAAGTGAAAACATAAATATATTCTTTAGGATAATTAGTTTGTAAGTAAAAACATTTGATACTGTATAATAGCCAATATATTTGGGCCACGTGCTTCGGCGAGATATAGAGAGCATTGCCAGAAGATCTTTGAAGAGCTTTGGAATGGACTCCGCCTGGAAAGAGGCCCGGAAGACCAAAGGGCACATGGAGGAGGACCACAGAAACAGATGATGAAGGAAGCAAGATATACATGTATCTGATTTAAAATTCATATCGAATAGTTACCAGACAGGCAGACACGCCATTTATACCTGGACGGCGTGTCTGTTGTATAATGTTAATAGGCAAATATATTAGATCTAATACTACCGGGTAGGCATATTTTAAAACCTGGCCTGGCCTCAACGGCACGTTTTATTTGATCTGGTCCTAAAATTTAGCCTGAACTAAAAAGTAGTCTAGACCCAAATTAGGCCTCTACAAGATTTTTTATTTATCTTTCAACAATTAAAAAAAAAACAGTATTCAAGGAGAACTTTCACTTTTTTATCGAAAAATGCAGTATAACGAAAAAATGATATCAAGTTGAAAGATGTACGTGGTGGTCAATAAACTAAAGAAGAACAGTGCAATTATTGGTCATCAAAGCCAATGGAACAATTAAGTCCCTTGGTATTTGCTTCACTGTGCAGTTAGGGTTTGCTTTGTACAGTCAACTCTTTATATCCTGTTCTTTTATCTTCTTCCCTGTTCATAACAGCGCCAGGACAGTTTCCAACGATCACTTCCGCTGTAGTGTACACAATGACGTCACCGAAAACGTGACCACCGAATACATTCCCTTCAGCGTCGCTAATGCTCATATGAAGATGGCCTCCACTCGACAGAGTTCCAACGAGTGAAACGATCTCAAAATGCCCTTCGTAAGTTTTTATCTGTAACGAAACAGAGACACAACCTTCGTTTATAAAACGAGTGGTTCCCATGCATATACATGTACATGCACTAGAGTCCAACCGGTTTTTTTTACTGAATGACATTGTCCAACCTACCTGTCTATGCATGCTGTGTGTTTTGATTTTTTTACCCGAACAGGCGGATAGAACCAAAGAGACTTATTATAAATCATTTAAGAAATAAGATAGAAATGCATTTAATTTATTTGTTGTAGATATATTTGAAAAATTGACTGCCATACCCGGGTGGAAAAACAAAATAAGGAATGCTAGTATGCTAGTATAAAGCATGTGCGGATCTTGAAGGGGGTGGGGGAGGGGGTCCGGAGCCCCTAAAAAATTCAAATTTCATAAATTCACATAGTAAATTTACCGAAAATAGACCTTAGACCCCCCCCCCCACCTCCCTCTCCGGGAAAATTGATGTTCTGGATTCGCGAATGAATAAAGTGCATGCAGATATCACAAATTTGTATAATTTTGGTGAAAAAACTGTTCTACCCAATGCTTTAAAATATCGATGCACGTTTATTGCTTCATACAAGTAGCACTCACAGTTGTACTGTTAGCCATTCTGAGAGTTGCCTTGGTGACACTTCCCACACAGGTGATGACAAAAGCGGCAGACAAACCATTATCCTCTGTAAATTTAAGCAGTCCCTTCTGTAGGTCTGCACCGGGCTCAAACCGCATAGGATAGCACATCAGTGGGCTCTGTATTGCTTCCATTTCTTCCACTTAACAGGATAAACTTTTTAAGCACTTTGATGATTCCCGCGACTTGGCCAATTTTTACCCTTATGGAGCCCCGTACAACGCTTAAAAACAAAAAAATAATGTACATATATAGTCCTCGTTTGTTGCGCTAAATGCAACATGCAAATGTTCCAATATTATATATTTTGTTAACGATTATACATGTGAGAATCGATGACTCTTTCCTTTAAACAGTTAATTAATTAAGTACATATTGAGAAGTTTACGATTTGTACTCACCGATAAAATGATAAACTTCTGTGTTTGTTAACTATATGCTACAAGTCAACTGCGTGTACATAGAATCGCTTTCCAATGAACCAATAATGCACCGACAAAACATGTAATAAATTCGCAGCCTGTGTCAGCCAAAGGTATATATGCATGTGCACGCACAGCTGCCTGTCATATACAACATTTGCACCAAATTTTAGAGTTAAAATTTTACTAAAAAAAAAAAAGGAAAAAGAAAAAAGAGGCCCATGGCTACATCGCTCAACTGAGCAGCAATGGTTAAAACTACTATCAAATCAGCTTTTGGGTATCACACACGAAATAACTAGTAGAGTACATCTTAATTAAAAAGATTTTCAAAACTATATTCACATTTTCTTATATTTTATATAAACATTATTATGCCTCCTGTCAGTTTCTCGCTACATATTCAATACTCATCTATTTTCGCATAGTACACAATGGGTTTATACAATGAAGCACATTGAAGTGGTAAAAATGTTCGTTTGAATGGAATGTTCTAAACTATGTATCGAACGTCAACTGTTACATAAGACACGCCCATTTCTTCTATAACGAGGAAAACAACTATGATATTCGTAACATTTTTTCTTAAACCTACATATAAAACTTGACTCATCATAGAGCCCCCCCCCCCCCCCATGTTAAAAAAATAATATTTCATTTTTTTTTTCAATTTACACATAGAAAATCGACTTATCATGGATTTGCCCCCTCCACTTTAAAAAAAAAATTGTTTATTTTTTTTTTAATTTACGCTTAAAAATATTTGCTTTTCATATTAAAAAACATAGTTTTTAAGATGAAAGGCATTTACATCCTCAAAATGGTTTGTGATGAGCAATTTAACTGTGATTTTCAATGCAGCTTCATTAATTTTCTCCAAAATCGTTTCGGAGCAATTCTGCGATATTTTGCTACATTACGGGTATCTGGGAGGCATTTTAACTGTGGTGAAGGCCTGCCCCAAGACACAGTTCGATTATTCTAACTAAGCAGAGTGTAGTGAAATTAGTAGCATTATTGTAGGCTTAAAGCTTGGTTATGAAAATGTCAGCAATACGGTGTGTCGATGTATCTATTTTGTATGTGCAATGTCAACCCGTGCACGCACGGGTCAAAGTCTGAATTGAACATATTTTATTGCATTATATATTGCAATGGGATTGGGCACAAGTTATAAAAAAGTCTAGTATGTATTTATAAAGATTCTAATATTTAAAAAATCAGCTTTTTGATTATCTCTTTTCTCCTCTTTCCAATTCATCTTAGATGATACGATATGCAAATTGGTGCAGGGCGTACTTTGGCTCGGCTGTATCTTCTTCAAATCTACTAGACGTTACATATTATTATTATTGCATGTGTGAAACTGTGTAAAATGGACAACAGTCTTTCAAGCAATGTTCGTCAGTTTTCATTTTTTAGATAATTTGGATTTTTATCTTGAATTTTTTGTTTGACCTCAAATTTTTTTTACCGATATCAGAAATAATACTCTACTAGAAGTATTTGTGGAATTATCTAGAGCTTATATCACTTTGACACAAGTTTATGATATTGTCCAATGCGCGGATCCAGAGATTTTCCCAGGGTGTGGGGTCCGAGTGATATTGAATTTTGTCCGGGGGGGGGGGGGGTGGGTTAAGTGGCATATCTTGGTAATTTTACCTTGTAAATTTTAGAAATTTGAATTTTCCAGCCCCCCCCCCCCCCCACTCCCGACCCTTCTCTTGATATGCGCATGTAGTCCCATCTCATCCATGTAAACTGGTATATATATAATATTTTAAAAGTAATACACAAGACAAAAGATCACTTCTTGTATTGTTTACTTTATTAAACCGATTGACAATATAACTCTTTAACAATAACTTTTATAACATGAACTTAATGGGAACACTCAGTAATAACATCATTAATCAATTTTTATTGTTTTGAACTTAAACGCGTTAATTAAGAAAGTGATTCAATTTCTACTAATATACATTTCATATCAAATTGCAACGTTATAACAATTAAGAAGTCAATACTTTTCAGCACCTAATTAGTACATTTATTTCCTGGATAATTCCTCCAATATTAAGAATTTGGTCCGATTCACTGATGACGTGGTATATAGGACCCCTTCTTGGCGGCCACTTTGTTGTGGGGTCCGTCAAAGTACGGATTCCGGGCCTGCTCTGCCTCCTGAAACAGAAATAATTTGCTGTGTTCAAAATGTATCCCCAGGGCATGTTTAACAAGAATACAAGAAAGACAGCTAGGTGCGAGTTTTACAATATCAATCTGGTATGGACCTACAGAGAGGTAATAGAAAACGGGACCTTGCAATGATAATTATATTGGCAATAAAATTTACTAATAAAATAGTAGGGTTTTCTTCATGTGAATCAACATGTGTGTTTCTATATTATTTTTATCTTATGCAAAATATTCTATTGGCAAATGATTTGTCTTTACTTTTAATACAATAGAAGATGAAAATCGCCAAAGATGTGAGTTAGTAAATCCGTCTAAAATACTCACTCTCTTAACTAAATGTGGAGATTTTTTAGCCACCAATGATTTCCTCTTTTCGTTTGTAGACATATAGGCGTTATTTTCCTATAGCGGAAATTTTATAACAAAAAATATCACTTTGAGGTGAGTAAAATTTAATCAGGATTGACATTTGACAAGAATTCGACGCGACAACACGTTCAATGTGCAGTGTGAAGGATAGTGCTTGTAGTTGCTTTACCATGTTTCCGAGCTGTTCAATGACGCTGTCCAGGGAAGGTCCGGACTTGGTGCTGATTGAGGTGTCCGACGGACAACTAAACATGTGCTCTTTGTCGCACGGACACTCCTGTTGTTTCATCAGTTTCCTGTTGTTGTCCGGGGAGTTTTCAAAGTTCTCTACGCAGTTGTCATCAGCTGATGCATATACGTAAAACAACGATTATCAACTCGAGATATACATTGTAATATTTATGTCACTCGATGATTCAAATATCATAACCGCGTAAGTTGTAAGAACTTCTTTTTTATTTTTTTCTAATGCAGTATCATAAACGTGTAATATATTATAAAATGTATTAACAAAAATTCCTCTGTAACTATTAAAGCAAATACAATGACATATATTTTCCTTGCGTGGAAGTCGAAGATAGGACTTTTTTTTTTACTTACAGGTGTATCCGATGGGGCAAGGGTTGGGCGGGTTGCAGTAGGCGGGGAGAACTTTGTCTGTTTTAACCTGTTTAGGATTGTCCTTTCCGTCACCGGTTCCACCTGCAAATTCATCATGCATTTATTAAAACAAGTAAACAAGCTGTTGTGGAAAATCATGCATCTCTGAACTTTGATCTCTTTCACTTCTACCGGACATAACTGAACAAGTTCTTTAAGCAGATGACTGTCTACATGAAGTATCGTTTTATCTCTGATCTTATAAGATAAAATAATTGTAAAAACAAATGAAAGTAATAGAAATGACATTTTTGTTTTTTCTGTCAGGTCCTCAGTTACTTTGTGCCTACTTTGATCGATTTCAGTATTACGCAAGGGAATACAGTTTATCGAATAACCAATAGATAGAAAAGGATTTCATTGCACGATAGTGTGAGCACCCACGCTACACGCAGTCATACGATTTTTCAGATACAGTTTCATATTAAGCTATTGTATCGGACCCACCAGAGACTGATTGGTACCCCCAGAGGGGACTGTTCTCTTGATACTCCTGGTCCCTGATGGAGGCTTCACTGAAAATATCGTCATTAAGAGTTGGTTCTTGGTATCCGGCGTTGGACCAATCTTGGTTTGGAGAGCTTCGGCTCTCCAGATCATAGTAACCATTTCCCAGGCCATTTCTCAGGTCGTCCAGGGCGTAGAGCTGTCCTAGATCTGGCCACACTAAAGATCCGTCGGGGGAAACTTTAGCCTCTGCCATCAGAAACGAAATGGCCAGAACAGACAGAATCATTGTGAAGGCCATGATTAGACCTGGAATTCAGGAAGCCGATGATTGAATTGGGTTTAAATACATCCGATTATTAAAATAATTCAAAACTATTATATAAAATGATATTTTTTTTAAATCAAAATATTTTTTTTAAAGATCTGTCAGTTTGTTTCTTTTTAACATTTCAAATTGATTCTACTAGTTCCACTATGGATATATATGTATCTATATATAAGTTAACATTTCTAATATACTTAAAGAAGACAAAATTGTTTTGATACATGTTTGGAAAAAAATCAATAAACAGATGTTTCCCGTAACAGTAATAGAAATCTGATAGAATCTACTTTACCATATTATTCAATTATTCTAGTGATAACAAAATGTATATCTACATATAATATATTTTTGGAATCATTCACACTAGGTCTGTCTTACCTCTGTGTGCGACAATTGAATCTTATTCCTCTGAAAAAAATGGCGCTGTTGCTGTCAGGAAGATGGAGAAATCAATAGACTCTGTGACGTCATTGCTTTTCACAGTTCGTGGAGAGGCTTTATTGATTATTAGTATTATATTACTGGCTGTCTCCTTTTATGGATTTAAATCAATAGTGTGCTTGAGGAATCACTAAAGAAAAAGCGCGCGATGCTTTAAATGAATATCACTGTGAGCATTTGCTGATTTGAATGTTATATTTGAAATACTTGGTTTCGGTTATCAATTTGGTGGGGTTTTTTTTAATCCATTAAAAAGTCGCATTCTGGTATACTGGTATATCTACACAGTATAACCGAAATTTGCTTTACATGTACTTTTCAATAAGCGGAAAATGAACCGGTGAATGATACTCATATGATTTTAACATATTATAAATCGATAAAATTTACATTTTTGATGCAGCTCAGTCTTTTTCATCAGTTTACATCAATCAAAATAAGTTCAACTATAAAATACGGGGATTTTTTTCAGTAATAATAATGAGACGCAAGGAGGCCGACTTTAGTTTGCATTGCGCATGTTTTTGCGCATTCTAATATAATACAGTTGATTTATACTTCTTATGAATTTTTTTCGATATCATTAATATAAAATCGAACACAATAAACAAAATACAGATAAAAATATTTAGATTTTTAAAGGAAATTTTTATTTTTAACACGATTTTTACGTTGTGCGGTAGGGGAGCATTGCCATTGCGCTTTTATGACGTTATGATAAAATGAAGCTTTGTATGAGTACGTTATAAGAAATAACATAAGAGAAAAAGTAAAAAATTGTACGCTGTTGAAATTTTATATACAGAATGATGCTATCCTCGAGGACATTTTCCTCATTTTTGGAATGAATCCATTATACCAATCATCATTCTTGATGATCCAAATATATAGCAAAATTTGGTGCATTTTAATATTTTGAGATGGCCCCCACTAAAAATCAGACGGTAGAATTTTGTGTTTTTTACATATAAGGTAGGAAATGATATTACTAATCATATATAACAATTTGAGAAGAAAAGCTATTGTAGTATTTTTTTAAACTGCTTTGATGTGCGGAAAATGAAAGTTTCCTATATATTCCTATAGTACATGTACCTCTATTTTGAGATGGTCCCTAAGAAGAACCAGACGGTCGATTTTCATGAACCTTCGCAAATAAACTAGAGTTGGTTTAAATTACATATGGTTAAAGAATAAAGAGTTATGCTATTGTAGTTTTTCCGCAAAAAAACCCAAATCGGCCTCCTTAAGGGAGTGTGAAAAAATTTACGAGTCCTTATACAGTATCATAATTCGGATATTTCTGATCGGTAGCTAAATCGATTATGATTGTCCTAAAAGAAATATTTTGATAAATGAATGTGTTCGTAATATTTCCTCATTGCCCTAAAAAGCTAGAAAAAATTATCAACTGATCCATGTTTTTCTCCCTTTAAAAAAAAATAAGTAACCTCCCTCTACAATGTCTGGATTCTGTAACATACGACTAATCATGCAGAAACATCATTTGTGTAAATCACCTCATGAGTATTGATTGTAAAATACATTCGACCACCAATCCAATACCAGTTGTATTTTGTTTAAAAACTATCAAAAGTTTGCTATTATGATAGTTTTGAAGTTAAAACTTTAAAAACAAATGTAAAATTATATCATGATCAGCTGATCAGAGGAAATATAAATGTACGCTTTCAAGTCTATCGAATCTTATACAAAACCAAATTCCGTTCAAGGAAAAATGATATAGTTTTTCTTCAATGGGTTTCAAAAAGATATGTTTACATTCACCGAGTATGATTCCCTCCATTTCTTACGAAAACTTATAGTTAATTTATAGCTCTGTAGAAAAAAACCAGACAAATCTACGCGCCCCGTTTATCGACTGGATGAAACCTACTGCGACCTAGGAAAAATCACGGACTGCAAGAAATAATCATGATGATGTCAGACTCCAATTCCCATAGGAGACGATCTGGCTGTTGCTGTTTAAGCTAACGTTTTAATGTACATTTACAGTAATTCAGTGAAATTTACTTATTTTTTACAATCAATCTATTAATTTGTTTAAAGAAAGATGTAAATATAAACAATGAAATGCTGTCTATGATGATCCATGCGGGTTATGAAGGTAGCGATCATTGCAGAAAAAAATTACGTAACCCACTAATGCGGGATATGTATTTTTTCTACAATGTCGCCACCTTCATATTCTACTTGAATCAACAAAGAAAGCATTTATTTTCAAAATAAACAATATTTCTGCTATTTTAAGAGGTAAATCGCAATTTTATTAAACAAAAGTTGCTTTAACCCATCAATCAATTCATGTCATATTCTAATAATGATAATGTAAACGTTTATTACAAAAACTTTATTTTTAAAATTCCACACACATTCGTTCAAAACCCTCACATCCAGATTCTTCTACAATCAAACATCCAAGCAAAATGAATCAACTGCACACATAATGGGACGATTATCTATCATGAGTTTCACTTAGATTTCTCTTGTCATTTCTATTCAACACAGTTTTAGGCATGTCTGTTTTGGACTTCAGTTCTGGCACTTCAGTAACAGAGGGTGTTACCATCTTATCTAATTTTCTGTCCAATCGTTCATCTTGAATACTCTCTTCCTTCCATGGGGTCTCAGCCCTGCCCATTAAATTTTCGAAGTTGTAGCCAACAAATCCAACAACAACAGCAAATGGAAATGCAACATAAGGTGCATAAGCTCTCATCATCGCCATTACTACCGGGAGCATTTTTCTGTCTTATGGTGTGGAATATACCTTCATCTGCAATGTAATAAGTTAATAACTAAATAAATGAATTACGCTTTTTGACTGGCATTTGGACCTGTTACCATTTACCAGGGACATATACGTGGGTAACTAGAATTACCGAAATGTACATGATTTACCGAAATGCTTGATAACTTTTATTATTTGATATTAATATATGTTATATAGCTATAAGGTGTCATAAAAAAAACCCTTTTATGATGTTAAAATGGGTATTTCGTTATTTCTGAAGGGCATTTCAGTGTTTTCAACGAGCATTTCAGTAAATCCAGAGACATACATGTAAATCACAGGCATTTCGGTAATTCAATGTACCAGCTCATTTATTTGCAACAAATTGAGCAACGCTCGCGAAGCTCACTGGTAGGATTTTACTTGTTTCTCATTAATTTACAACAAATTGATAAAATCGCCGACTCCTGTGACCATAGGGACATGCGTAGGAAAAAAGTGTTTAAAAGGTGGTTACCTCGGAGGAAAAAGTACTCGCTATTTTAATGATGTATTTTTTCTTTACACAACCGCCAGTGTACATGGTGTATAGCCTAGGCTAACGTTACACAATAACGTCTCTTATGACAATGTCTTACGTCATAAAATATGTACTCTGCCAAATAAACACCTCATTTTTATCCAAGTCAAAGTAAAAATCACTCAAATATATATAAAAAACAACGTTCTGTAACTTGACATGCGCTTACCTAACAAAAATAATAAACTTTTTCCAGTTCTGAATCCAAGGTCGGCAATGTGCCGATTTTTACAGGAAATGCAGTATGCTATGTAAATATGAAATGAAATTGTACAAGTCAAAGATTCCCGTGACTGCCTTACTTGTATACTCAATATTTTATATGAGCTTTCTTTACATCAGTGATAACAAAACAATGTTACTATAAAGGGTAAATCATTGGAAAAATATTTATGGAGAGGAAATCAATATTGTAAGTTTATGATTTTATTTTATTTGCTATATATGCAAGCTGTGATGGCCGAGTGGTTAAGGCGTTGGACTTGAAATCCAATGGGGTCTCCCCGCGCAGGTTCGAACCCTGCTCGCAGCGTCAAAATTTTTATGTTAGATTTTATGATATTTATAATACATGTGAAAAAATATAAATTCATATCATATTTTCTAGCAAAATTTTCAAATACCAAGTCTCCCTATTACATTTTACTTCCATTTTTTCTTTATTTTGTATATTGGTTCTAATAGGCATGTAATCATGCTCATAAAAACTTCATACTGATAATTTTTTTGGAATTCCACAATGTTTTCAAGGTAGGTCTGATGCTACTTTTCTCATAATCCTCCTATCGGTATTACAAAGATGATCATTTCCCAACCTCAGAGAGGGGCTGTAAAGGTACATGCACGTAGGTAGGCATGGGAGACATTTCAAGCATGCATTTAATTATTATGGTATATGTGTCTATAATATACATATTCTATGATAATGAATGCAAACTCTGAGACAAGGTAGAGGGTCGTTATACATGAGATTTAGTTTAAGAAATATTTTATTCAAAAATATACATATAAGTATATATAAATGAATCTGGATTGAACAGCAGGCAATACTAACCTATATTAGTTCTCTCCATGAGATTTGTGGTGCTGTGCAAACAAAATCAGTCAGTCAGCTCTGAGCCTCATCCCCAATATCTTCAGTCCAAGCATCATCAAACAATTACCGTAATGGGGCAGGGTTAGGCTCTTATAGCCCGGCTATCATTCTTTTTCCTCAAAACTTTGTTATTTTCACAATCCATAATGAGACAGATTGACTAAAGATTGGTCATCATCCTCTTTACTTTGAATTAATTATGTGTGCACTAAACAATAATGAAGCTATAGGTTAGTAGTGCATATAATGCTTTCATTTCATTAAAAATGATCTTCCTTTAAATATTATGAAATTATTGATTTTGTATCAATTTATTTGATAGGTGTAACAAAAATACAAGTACATGTACAATATAACAACAGTGCATACATCTTAATGAACATTTGGCACATACACATAGTACATAATATAGTCTAGAACACAAAATCTCAGACTCCTTTGTATGGGACAATTACTGCAATGCAACAATTTTTCTTTTCTTCTGACAATTCAATAATCTTTCAAAATTTATAAATGATGATCTATTTTGGTTTGTGACAACATAACCATTCCACTTTGACAAGTGAAAAGCTGGTTTCCAGAGCTACACTCGAGACTCTTGGCTATCTTTGTTTCAAAGTTTCAGGTTCCTTTATTCTACTCAATACTTTAGGACTGTCTGTGAACAGTTTCAGCTTCCCATCTAGAGATGCTGTCATCAACTAAACAAAAAACACAACAAATAAGCATCTTTGGAGATTGCACATTGTATCTCACCACATCAAGACATACTTTTAAAGACACTATGTCACAGGATGGCAATCAAAATGTTGTTAAATTGTTTGTACTAATCACTTTGGTTAAAAAACATCATACATGTATTTCAGTGGTTTAAGTCTTGGGCTTGCAACCCCCCGAACACAAATTTGAATCTGACTCTTATATATATATTTTTCGAAAATTATATATATAATTTATATATATTATATATATAAGATATCTTATATGCATCATATATATAAGATATTTTATATGCATCATGCTATCTATCATAATTTATTTTCTGCTAATTTGAGAATTATTTCTAGGTGTAGTTAACCCCCCCCCCCCCCCCCCCCCAAACTATAACATAGGTAATCACAGATTACTAGGCTCACCAAGACAAGGCATCGCCTTTATGAGGCATCACCTTTATGAGACCACCTTTATCATATTATATGAAAATCATGCTTTATGATCTTGCATATTCATGGATACTGTTTTGACACAATATTGTATATCATCTGTTAAAAAATTGTATGATAATCAAATGTTCATTTCATACGGTATTATAAGATACAATGTTTATCAATACAATAATATAAAATACAATATTGCATCCTATCATACTTACAATTTTTATCGTATAATACAATAAAATACTGTAATAAACAATGATGAGATATGATACTGTAACATGTGATATGACATTGTATAGTGTTATGACTAATTGTATTTTATCACATAATACAATACCTTAATATTTAATACAATATAGTATTATATAATACAATATCATATCACATAACACATCATAATATTGTAACAAATTGTATAATTTATGATATTGTATTGTATTTGATACATAATATGATATTGTATCATATGATATAATATAATTTGATACAACATTGTACTACTGTAGAAGCAGAAATATTCGTTGAGGTTTTAATTTCGTTATTTTCGTTGGCAATATAAATCAACGAAATTAAATCCATGACGAATTTTAAACCCTGGTATTAATGAATACAAAAAGATTACGATATGACGAAATTAAATGCCAACGAAACCTTGTTTGGTTTAAAAACAACGAAATTTTGACCCAACGAAAATATATGTTTCTACAGTATATCAAATGATACAATATCAGCTATGCAAGATACAGGACCTGCAACAAAAACTTTAACCAGGTCCGGACGCCGACGCTGACACTGACGCCGAGGGTATAGCATAAGCTCCCCTTGACTTCGTCTCGATTAGCTAAAAAGTGAATTATATACATGCGCTTTTTCTATTTTCTGAGTAAGGGAATAAAGAACAGTTTTCACAAAGATCACTGTATAGGTTCCTTTATACTGAACACAAGGAATTAATACCTGCAATAATTGTGGGAAGCACTTCTTGCAGATTTTAAAATCTTGCTTTATTTTTTGACAGTTTTGAACTCTAAGATATTATAATAAAACTAGTCCACTAGTCCATAATGATAAATATCAGCAAGCAAAAATTACTCAATCATTTTTAGGTACTTTTATGTATAATTATCTCATAAATATACAACCAGGTTGACAATACCACTGATAAAATAATGTAAACATTTGAGAAATAATCTTAATCTACTGGTAATAATGTTTGAGATATAAAAGTTACTGGTAATATCAGTTAAGATATAATTAAGTTTCTATATATTGAGAAACATAAATATCTTAAATACTGAACAACCAGAAATTATTCAGTCTGATGAATGCTTGAGAAAATCATAATTCCGATATTTTTCCCAATACCTGCCTTACCTGTGAATGGAGCGGATGGAATGCTACAGCTGACACGGTGTCTGTGAAACCTGTTAGTTTGGAGCAATATGTACCTCCTCTGATGTCATATACATAAACCTGAAATTCATCAATGAAGATTTAGCAAGTTTTTCATAAGATTATAAATAAATGTTACATGGGTTTTTACGTGTCACTGAATGAAAATTTCACAGGATTTTCATAGGATGTTATTCAAATAGATTGCATGGGATTTCAAAGGTACACAGCATACTTACACATTTATCTTCAGCACCGGTCACAACATATTTACCACAAGGACTAAGGTCTACCCCACATGGGTATGACCTGTTTAAATGACCTTCATACCGTCGAACACATCTACAAAATTAGTTCAAAAAAGCACACTAAAAAGACATAAAGAGACAGAAAAATAAACATATAAACACTATCTTTTATTTTTATCCATTGCATCTCTCTTACAGTGATAAAGTAGTTGAAATATACTGAAGTTTCATAATTTTTCATTACTAGATAAATATTGATATGGTTTCCCTCTCAGATTTGATTTACACTACCAAATCAATGTTCATTAAAGAAAGAAACTGTTCACTGACCTGTTGGCCCTGAGGTCCCATAGCTTGATGCAGTCACCGGCAGCTGATGTCAAGAATAAATCATAGGCGTCACGGGGGTGTGAGACAAACTTAGATCCCTACAGAAAAATAAAATATTTTGATGGTCAAGATACCATATGTAAACAAACTATTCCAAGAATTTTATCCAATTTCACTAGCCTAATTCGGGGATTGTGGATCTGTACTAGAGTGGAATTTGTACTACATCTACATGTACTTTCCATCTCATAAAATCACAAAATTGGAACCTTAAACAACAATTATTAATATTCTTGGTGACACAATAACAATACACACCTCATGTTGCTTTATACAATGAACTGGTCTCGTGTGGATGTCTGCTATTGTACGTACACACTTTCCAACATTCATGTCATAGACTTCTAATGATTTACTACTGCCTGCACACATAACAATATCTATAAGTGCATTAAGGAAAATTCAAATGAACATACAACAAAGTGAACAGATGATGAACCATTTTGTTACAAAGTTTTGAATGAGACTGCTCAGATAGGATACAGGAGTAGAAATCATTCACAGCAGACAAGGCAGTGATGTACTGGGCATCCATAGTGAAGGACTGCACCTGCTTGTATTTACTCTTGCTCACATATCTACCAAAGAATCAAATGTTATAACATTACTCTGAGAGAGAGAGAGAGAGAGAGAGAGAGAGAGAGAGAGAGAAAGCAATCAAGGGTTTTACATACAAGTTTCAGGAAACACTACTGGGTGGTAGGTTTTTGTATAGAAGAGAGAGTTATATATGCTATGAAAGATACATGTATTACAAAGTCAGTTCCAGCAAATATTTTTATTGTGTGGTTCTTTTGGTACACAGGTTTATAGTTCCTGGAAGCAGTTGAGTACAGACTGACCTTTTGATATCTTGTTTGGTGGGATCCAGGTGGTATTTATACATGTACAGTGTGTTGGAAGATGTTAAAATCAGGAAGCGATCCATGTAGTAGAACTGAGCGTTCTTAATCTCCTTTGGAAATGGGGCATTCTCCTGCAAAATAACACAAACTGATCAAACATTCATAACCAGCAAAAGTTTATAATGACATTTTAAATCAGAGAGTGTGATCATCATTTTGAAATCGCTTTTTCTTTATTTCATTTGGAATACAAAAATCACATATTTATTAAGGAAAACAGCATTACTGAACCTTGTCCTTCTTTGGTCCATCTCCTTCTGCCAAGTTGTGGAGTTTGGTTGCTATGGTGAGGACAGCCTCAGTCTGACCTCGTTGCCATAGTCGCACGGTTTTGTCATCACATGCTGACACCAACCAACTAGAGTCGCAACTCCATCGCACATCATTCACAATGTGGTTGTGTGCTATAAATATATATGAACTGAAATTGTCTAATTATGCCAGGTATAAAAACTTAAATTTGATCAATGATTTCTCTTAATGAAGAATTTTCTTTGAGTTTGACCATTAGCTTGTTTCATAAAATTCACATAGGCCTATATACAAATGACAGAGCTTCACTGATGATCCAGAGTGTAAAAACTTTGATAATAATAGAGTATTACATTTACCTAAACTGTAGCTTCCTTTTTCCTTGTATGGTATTCGAAACACTTGGGCAGACTTATTGGCAAGAGCACAAGCAAGACTAAGCCCATCTCCTGCACATTAAAATGTAAATCAAAGCAATAAAGCTAGAAAAGATGATACATGTACTGACCAATATCAATGCTCTTACTCCATTTTTATGGACTGGGGCTAGGTCCATTTTTAAAATTTGAGAAGAGCAGACATTTTTTTTAGATATTGGAAGAAACAACTTGCATATAACTCATCATTATTTTTTTCTGGCATTCTGTCACAAACTTATTATTTATCTGATAAACAAATATCTATATTACATGTCATGAAAACTCAATGGCCTAGGTAAACTAAGATTTGTTGATATATTTTATCTATCTTTTGGGTAGGCTTACGTCAGTCAGTTGAGGAAAAAGTATATGGACCAGTTCTATTTTAATCATAGATGGGGCAAGCACATATTACAACACACCTGAGTAAGATATTGCATTGATTGGAGTTGGTCTTTCTGCAACATCCCAGCCACAAACAAAGTCTTTTGGGGGGCCTGGATTGGTAGGATATTCCTTGTCTAGCGCATTTCTAGGGTTACAATAAAAATATACAAATTTTGGGTTTGGAATTTGTGTTAAATGAAATCTGTGAATTCTTTAGAACTCAAACAGAATCAGTGTATTTCAAAAGAACCCACTCTAATAAGCCTGCAGATGGTTTCTTCTTCACTGCTGAGGATTGCTTTGTGGAGCTTGTTTTTGGTTTAAACATGGTCGTTCTGTAGAAATAAGAAAAGTTGCAAATGTATTCACATGGAGTTTAGAAAAAAAATTTTGATATGGACATGAAAGTTATAAATACCTTGGAGCCTCTGTGTAGCCTGATGATTTAATCTTGCTCTGGAAGGTCAATGGCTGATCTTTGACCCCTTGACCTGGTTTGCCAGGGGAAATGTATCCTGAAAAACAAAATAATTCTCACTGAACATTGAATCTTTATTTGAAATAGCTACAAACAAATCTTTTCTCTACATTTTTTTTTAATATTTTGTAGAATCAGTCAATGTTTGACAGTTCAAGTGGACATAGTGCCGTGGCTTTATCTATTGTGATACCTAATTAAACACAAAGAATTAATATCTGTCTTAAATTGCTAGAAGCACACCTCATGGATTTTAAAATCTCATATTTATTTTTCTGACAGATGTGAACTATGTAAAACTATTTAATATTCTAGGATTTGATGCAAAACAGCAGAATATCAGAACTGAGTACAGGCATAAATAAGGAATATACGGTATATGAATGTAAACAAATTCATTGAATGAAGTAAAAGTACCCAAAAATCCACAAATATTGAAAAAAATACACAGGTACTTTACAGACCACAATATCAACATTGGTCACAAACATTACATAATATGAATCATTTGTTCTATACCACAAATGTGTCTTTACACTTTATTTTTTGATGACTTTATGCAATTACAGCAAAACTCGTTTATAACGAATTTCAAGGGACCAAAGAAAAAACTTCGTTATAGCCGTAATTCGCTATACGTTTATAATGAATTCGTAAAAAATATTATAGCAAATTCGTTATAAACTGATTAAGTGTTTTTCCGGCTAACAGTTTTCTAAACTATCGTAAGTTATAAAATTAGTATAACTGTCATTTACAAAAAAAATGTCAATATTACAATTTCATTTCAATTTTTAAAAGAAATTCCGTATACTATTTGAATTTGAGTATTTAATATATGCATCTTAAAATTGCATGTTTCTTCAATGAAATTTGAAATGGAAAAAATTTGTTATAAAAATGATTAAATACGTTAAAATTTTGCCAGCGGGGGTCTTAAAATTACTTCGTTATAGCCGTAAATTCGTTATATCCGTGTTCGTTATATACATCAATTTTCTATTGGTTTATATAAGAAATTTGCCGGGACATGAATAATAATTTGTTATAGCCGTAAATTCGCTATATCCGTGTTCGTTATATTCGAGTTTTGCTGTACTCTACAAAAATGTGACCATTGAGTGAAACAGTTTCAATACCTTTCTGTTTTTTAGGTGTAGAGTCTTCTTTCTGTTTTGGAACAAGCCCTTGCTTGAGTATTGAGTTTGGCAGCATGGGTTCACTATAACAATATAATAATATTCCTATAATAACAATACAATGTATTTCTTTTTGGACTTTTTGTAGAAATCAAATATTAAATCCAAATTGGGTGATTATAATTAAATTAAGTTAATCTTTATACCTGGATAGGACTGTCAGACTTTGTTGGTTTTGGTTGCCCGGTAACTCTGAAGAAATACTAGATAAGTCCTCAAGACTTGTACTGAAGCTACAAGGCTTTGATCTTGATGTGGCATGGTCCCATTTCAAGAGATGAACATGATTTTGAAAATGGCTGCCAATCACACAGTAAATCTAAAGAAGGAAAACTTACCGGTAATGATCAATTATTACATAAAATAAATGAACAAAAATTATACACGATTGCTTAAAATGTATGAACAACAATGGAGTTATTTGAGAGGTTTAGCAGGCCAACGGGTACGCGTACTTGTACGTGTAAGATACAAATTCGAACTACGCGTAGCAGCTCACATTATTTTTCTTGTTTAGCAGTTGTAACGTGTACCTGTACGTGTAAATGTTTTAATGTAATTCTAGATATCCTCTCCTACTAAGCTGAGAATTTTAGTCATAGAAGAAA
Source organism: Magallana angulata (assembly GCF_025612915.1). Lineage (NCBI taxonomy): Eukaryota > Metazoa > Mollusca > Bivalvia > Ostreida > Ostreidae > Magallana > Magallana angulata. The sequence goes on from NC_069113.1 coordinate 11,644,586, forward strand.
ATTGAGAATTCTGCATGTGTTAATTCTATTATAAATCATTGTTTATATTTGTATGTTTTTATTTATCACAGATGAATAAAAAACCCAGAGCCATTGCATGTATTGGAGGAAGAGATATGTGTATTAAAACTCCATTAACATATTAAGTTTTAATGAAAATCTATGTTTGTTGATATCAGTATTCACATTAAATATTCAGGCATAAGAAAAATAAACATATTTTGTAAAATAAAAAAAAATAGCCAACAGGGAAACAGAAGCTACAAGTTCGACCTTACGGGTACTTTGCAATCTACACGTATGTTCATTCGGGTCCATACGTGTAGAAATTCGTCATTACACAAACTGATGATGTAATACACATATTTTCCTTTCTACACATACACGTTGGTTTGCTAAACCTCTCTATTATTTATTAACTGGATACCAAATGATATCAAGCTGTTACTCTGACCTTCTCTGGGTCATCCCCCTGACTGAAGTAGGTAGAACCAGCATTGTTAATGTACATTTCCTTACTTTCTGAGTTTGATGGAACTGGATCTTAAAAAAATGTGAAAAAGAAATTGTCATTTTTCATAACAGGACTGGGTACCAGACTACAAATAAGCGCTCAATGAAATATTCAGTTAATAAGAAAAACTATGCAGAGTTGTGTACCTTGAAGATCATAATACTGAATGACTTCCATTGTTTTGGCATTTATCTGAAGCAGCGCCCCTGTTGTTCCGATGACTAACATGGGGGAGGCACTGAATAAATCCCTATACAGAAAGGAAAATAATTATATTTTTTATTTTACGTAATAAAAACAAATCTAGATTTCCTGTTGGTCAGAAAAATAAATCATTCTTATAGTGAGAATTAATGCGAGATGCAAATGTGACACAACAGTGCTGATTCATTGAGATACCTAATCATGGTGTTGGCTCGCTGAAGAAAACCGACAGATCGGGCTGAACTACCCCTGTCGTCTTCAGGGACCCAGGAGAAGTAAAGCCCGAGGACAGCACACCCTGTCTCTGCCACATCCTGTACATTTATCTCCTCCCTGGGTTCTCCGTTGTCTCCTCTCCTCTGGTACGAGGGCTTACTGCTAATGGTCACTGGACCTAAAAGTTTTCATATACCTATTTGTTTTAATACATTGTGTTATTGTACTACATTGTACTACCTAGAAACTGTCATTTTTCATTACATTCTGTTCATAAATTTATTTCAGTTCACAAGGGAGTCAAGAAACTGTTTTAAATTTATTGGTACATGTATAATGGTAGCTTTTGATAATTGAATATAAAAATTGGTCAATCTTTCAATACTAAGAGGGCAATACTTCACATAAGATATACCATTCTTTTGGGATGTTGGTGAGAGTAAACTCTGCTCTTTGCTCTGTCTGTATTTATCCATAATTTTCCCAATGTTGATTTGATGAACACATCGGAAGTCTTTACCATCAGATAAGTCGTAAACTCTGACGATGCCGTCAGCGGTTCCTATAGCGACCTGAGGTACGTGGAGGTTCATACTCATGCTGATGAAGGGTGAGGCAGTGATGATGGTAGACTGGTAAACCAGGGACAGGTCGGCAATGTTCCACACCTGGAAAAATATGGCAGGTGTCCATTTTGTTGGGTCTTGACAATTTCGTTATAGATATAACTTTTCGTACGTGTAATACATCATTGTTCAGATCCTTGAAATCAAAGGTAACATTTCTTTCCTTGAGACTTGTATCTATCAGGCAATCATGTCTGAATGGCTAAAGGGCTTTGTTCATTTTATTTGATATGTTCTGCAGGAGTATTATAGGTGGTGATACAGTAAATTATAATTCCGACTTTTAGAGTAAGGGTATATGAGATGGGTGCATGTGCCTGTATTTTACCAACAAAACCTTATTCATATCCATTGTTTTTTAGAGAAAATATCAATTTTAAAAACAATGATATCAAGAAATGACAATCTTCAGAAACCTTAAAGGTCCTGTCCTCTGATATGGTAACTAATGTTGATGAATAATGGGGACAAAACTCTGCGCAAGTGACCCGATTCAGATGACCTTCCAGGGCTGCAATAACTTCCGATGTCTACAACATAAAATCTCAGCATCAATAAAGCTTTTTGAAAGTAACTTCCAAAATTTTACATTCCTTGTTGAAAAAAAAACCAACTTACATTTGAACGCAGTATAAGAACGTCATTGTTATTGCATGCAGCCACCAGAGAGTCATCTGGGCTGAACGCGCAGTATTGTATGTATCCCAGTGTTGTTCCAATAATTACACCTTTGATTTGTTCACCTGCATGCAAAGAAATCAATAACACATATAATCATTACATAGCACTATCAGACTGTATCTTTTACTTGCAGTTTAATATTTTGGTGGATAATGTCATCAATTTTTCATGAATTACTACGTGATTGTTAAGAATCTGAATTAACCTTTCTCAGCTTTCTCCAAAGCTTGGTGGATGTTCCATACTATTATGTAGTCCTCTGCGGCTGAACATAATCTTTTAGGGTCTGGTTTGTTCCCTAGCACCAAACTGGTCAAAATTTTACGATGGCCTTCTAGTTTCAGAGGCTAGAACAAAATGAAGTTATCATGCATCAATAAAGAATGTCTGTCACATTATGTATCTGTTCTACAGCCTTTCAATCTTAAGGTGTATAGAGCAATTAAGTTGTACCCGAGTCACATGAATTTCATGTAAACATTGTTTTCATCATTTACATCTGTAGTCAGTTTAAAGTTACTGTTTCCATCACATTTTGCGTAATAATCTAATATTCATAATGCCTTTGTGCCAGAAAACATGCACTCATTCACTAGATTAAATGTCCAGTTATTCTGTATGACTTCAGGTTGACAGGTTCCAATACACAGTCAATGTCTATTGTGATTGTACATTGCAAATGACATGAAAAGTACCCAGATGCATGATAACGTTGACAAATTGTGCAAGGTGTTCCAAGTACAGGTACTTCAAAATTGAGAAAAGATGTCAGATTTTCCCATTACAAATCTTTTTTTTTTTTTTTAAGAAATCTATTTAATTTTATTTGTATGTCAGGCACAACTTCTTTGACAAGTAGTTGTATTTTTGTAATTTGAATGAAATCATCAAAAACTGCAAAAGACTATAACATGAAATTAAAGTACCTGTGCTGATGGATCTGATAGGTTCCACACTCCCACAACCGTCCTTGTAAGCGGGAGCCCTATGAAGTTTCCATCACATGCAACTTGGACATGAGCTGGGTTATACCCAGTTTTCATGCATTCTATGTACTCCATTTTTTGTAATCAAGGTGCCTTCATTCTTTATTCATGAATATGTTTGGTGGGCTGAGGAAATTGCACTATTGATCTAATCATCACACAATATATCAAGTTCACATACCTAAAACATTAAGAAAAACACTCATATCAAAGTTCTTCTTTTTTTTTGCTATTGTTGTTGTTTTGGTTTTTCTGTGTCTTCGTAAAAGAATAATATAGATTTGCATATTTTACAAAATACGTTTTGTAAAAGAACTATCAAGATGTTCATTGGATCTGATGTTTGATTCTATTACGTTGTTAGCATAAATATACAAAGAGTGATTGCTATATGCGTCTTTATAGCTAAAATACAATATCTAGTCAATTAACGATTGCGATTATCTGTCATCAATATCGGCGAAATATGACTGAGGAAATTCTAACCACAGCAGTTCACTCTTATTTTGCTTCAAACACTTGCAATTCAAAAACAAATCACAGCGCTTACCTAAAATGTGTTAGCTGGTCACATAAGCGTTCTAAACTTTTTTATTCGATCGAAAAAAATTAAATGTAATCTTTTTTTGTTTTCTCCGCGTGAAAGTTTGTTTACTATCTCCAAACAGATACAGACAACTCGTACCAAAATGTATTCTAATAATTAGATAACTCTTACCTTAGATTCACCAGCTGCTTGGTAAAACCAAGGACAATAACAATTTTTCAACTATAATTAAAATTCAATTTTTTGGTCTGTTCACATACGATCACTCAAATAACAACACAGGGTTTTGACACAATCTGTGCAAAAAAAAAATCGTATATATAGTATATTATACTATATATACTATTGATAATTTTTTTGCTGTATTGTTTTGATTGTCAATGCAAGATGGATTGGTTGGTAAAGCATCTGATCAGTTGATCAATTCAGGAGGTCTGCTTGACAAGAGATCAGGGGTCCTGGTTCAAATCTTAGACTTTTCTGTCTATATACTGTACACATCTTGGAGTTTAAATTTTAATACGCAGTAACTTTTAAATATTTTTTAACCATCATATCAATCTTTTGATATTTTGTGAAGAAAAAAACTATATAGAGACATCGTATAAAATAAGTTGTTATTTGTATCCCCATGAAACTCAGAAAGTCACAAAATAATACCTTATTCCTTCATCAGATGCTCATGCATAGTGTATAAAATGCACTTTTGATCATTAATTGATATCTTAAAATATGACAAGTACATGTATACACAATTTAGAATGAAACATTTATTATAATGCATCACATTCTTGTGATCAAAACAAAACATAGGACCTGCTAATAAAATTGTTGCAGCGATATTTTAAATTGTCAAGATATTGTCTACCAATGCTGGATTTGGGGTATCTCATGAAATGTGTTGCTAACCAAGATGGCACAAATTCTGGTAATCTTTTTTGAGAAAGTTTGGAATAATATCATGTAGTTGCATCCTTGAGTTCAACTTTCACAGGATTAATTTTGTACACTTTGATATGAATCGCAGAATTGTTTCTCGATTGTGTTTCTGGTTCTAAATCATCAGTCTGAGGTTCAAGATCGTCGACTAATTCCACTGTTGATGTGTGAGCAGCTATCTCTACCAAACCCTGACTTTCTGTTTGTATCTGCAAAGCTAGGTTGATAGCTCGATTGATTGCAGCACCAAGTCCGTGTACATACACCTCATTTTCTGAATCCAGTAACTTCTGTGCCCTCTCCAACTGACAAGCAAAGTCTGTTTTTCTTGTGATGTACACATCTGTTTTCCTCTTGGGTAATTTTCTTGGCAGTCGCTTTCTCAAATCATATTCCTCTTTGTCAATAAGTTCTTTGAAGTTTTTTGATGACCTTAAATGAAAAAATCCTGAATTACATATCAACATAAACACTACTTATTCACTAAAACTAAAATATAAGTATTTCATGATATTGAAATGATAACTTTTTGTATTTTTAAGCAGATACTGCATGGACACTTCCATATTGTGTCATTCATAATGAAGATAAATGCTGCTAAAAGAGTCTTTATAAATTAAAAGTAAACAACAACCAATATCTTAGCAAGTGTATCAACCTTTCACTCAGATAAACTTGTGTACTTAAGTTGTTATATTTCATCCATTCTAATGCAGATTTGACATATATTTTGCAAAATTAAAAATTTCTTGGATGTGTGAGTTCTGAATTCAAAGTCCATCTCAGGTGATAGTCAAACCGGTTTGATCACCAGGATCAGATGACTTAGTTGGTAAAGCATCTGACTATGGATTCCGATTTGGTCCATCAATATTTTTTCTAGCTGCAGATCTGAACTGTAGCTCCAAAGGAAAACTGAGTTGATGGACTGTAGAGATACAGTTCCATGATGGAACTTCCATCCATACAAAAAACTGTTTATTCATTGTACACAAAAAGTTGCGCACAATTTTGTACTTATTAAACAAATTAAGGCATATATTTTGTGAATATTTTCTTAACAGAAATTCCTAAAATATTTAACTACTGATTCATGACTTTACTTTCTTCTTGAGTTCAAACATTAATTTACTTAAGACCCCTACAGACCTCATACAGTGAAGCATGTTTAATTCATGACAGGATCAAGAGTTACCATTTTTACCTGTAAACAAAGTACACCATTTTTATTTACAGGGCTGGTGAGCGTGTTTGAAGGAGATTTAGCGCAGAGGCAAGTAAAGTGTAGTAGAGTTGTATTTTTTGTTTAGAGTTATCTCTCTTGGTTCTTGAACAAAGTGCGCAGTTGTCATTGACAACCAGTGCTAGCGTCTGAGAACCAGACTTATCCTCTCTGCACCCTAGGGATTTGGTAGTTTATCTTCTTTTATAACGGACGTCATAAGGAGTTTGTCTCCTTTTTATTTATTTATTTTTGTCCTGAGATCCTAATTATTAACTTTATAACGTTAGCATTGCCGAATCTCTCCTATAGGTAAATATATAATTATAGTAATCCACTAGCATTTTGTTGCTTACTTAAATTATTTTGTTATTTGTTTTATTCCATTAAATATCATAAAATAAATCTAAGTCATTTTAATACCGAGCGCAGCGAGAGGCGGGCGAAGCCCGCCTCGCGAAGCAAGGATTAATGGTAACACATATATATAAGAAAATCAGTGAAAAATGAAAGTTGAATCAGGGGTACTAAGGCCAAAAAATCCTTCCAGCCCTGGACCCTGCCATATTGGCAGCCATTTTGTTTTTAAAAAGTTAGTTCGATCTTATCGATGTTTATTGCCCCTAAACTCGATTAAAATGCTCCGGTGTTTCAATAGAAGGAAATTTGAATTATAAGTATTAAAAAAGGATTCCAGATAAGTTTCAATAGTGCTTCAATCAAGAAACACGACTAGTTCTATGTATATCTTATTAAATTATCAGATGAAAAATAAAAACATTCACGTCAAGGAACTGATCTTTTAGATACTAAGTAAAGTATTCATTTTTTACAGTGGAATTTATATGAATTAAATTGATAAACAATGAAAGAAGAAATAAAAAAAAACCCGGAATCACATAACTCTCTTCGGCTATTTCCGAAGACAAAACTTTAACGTTTTACGTCTGAAATATGACGTCATAATTCAGACTGAGCACGCGACGTTTAGTTTAACTTTGACGAATGATTTGAGTAGGCAACCATGCAGGCGGATCCTACTGTGTGCGTTTTAAATAGATTTTTTTATACAAAAATCAAACTGCACTGTGTTAAATCTGCGCTCGGTCCAACGGTCACACCATTTACATATTATCTGAAAACATGTTGCTGTTCTTTATTGATTATGATCTCTAGTATCTCGTGATAATCCGGGATTATTAGTGGGAAATAACCAACCACTGTTACAAAAGTAATGACATCTGAAGTAAAATATGTCAGGATTTTTGGGGTATCAAATGTTTACAGAATATATTCCTAAATAAGGTTCATAAGTCCAAATTCGTGCGCAATAAATATTAAGGTTTTTTTCTGTATGGCATGGATGGAATTGTAGCTCCACGTTCGGGTCCGTCAACCCGAATTTCGCGTAGAGCTACAGCTCTGCAGCCGTCTCGTTACACTTTGTTGGCATTTACTGATAATGTACCGATTCCCAAAATGCATTCACTTGAAAATACTCACTTTTCTTTACTCTCAACGCTACTACTTTTACTTGTTCCATCAAAATTAGCAGACATCCTTGCTAAGTTGCTGCCACTCAATCTCACGTTGTTTAAATTCATGCAGGAATAGATGTACGCTTGCTAAAAGAAAGATATGTAATGAAAAAAATGACTATTTCCGGTTTAATGCGATACCATTTCAATTATCATTAAATAATTTAACGTGTGAAATTAAGGATATGTATGTTTGAAAAAAATAAACAAAAGAATTTCATAATAAAGACATTGTTACAATTTTAAATGACGATTAAAAAAAAAGTTTATGGTATTTCCGATTTTGGTCCAACTTTTATAAACGCCATAGCAAGATGAAGAAGAGAAATGTTGCTGTTAGTGGCAATGAGAAAAACTTCCCAGAAACAAAAGAACCATGTCAATTTCGGTGCATAAATTGTGGTAGAGGCGCTAGCGATCTCTTCAAAGACTATAATAATGGAATTATAAAGATGAAACACTGTGTAATTAACATTTTTTTTTCTAATTTTTGTCACTGGCTTTGAATGGATATTTAAAGTTGCTTGGTCCGATTTTATATCAAATTTTATGCACGCTTTTAAACGATGGCTATGCTTAGTATATGTATAATAATAGACATTGCAGTGGTTTTACCCGTCAATTATGCAAAATTCCAATGAAGAAAGATACATACAAAATTTGCTAACAAAACAAACGACATTAAAAGGTACCGCAATATTTCGCCTCATGTTAAATTTCACCCCTGACGACGAAACGGGTATGGTTGTATTACGAATTTGACACCGCTTTAAATAAAGGTCGAAATGATCAGACAAATTACAAATAAACATGTGTAGGTTTTGTTCGCTAATATTTCTAAAGTCTGCTTTCTTTACAATCGATGCATAGCATACGGGTTGAATAACCCCAATCATTCGGAGGACGAAACCAAGCGGTTTCCTTGTCTAAACATTCCTGTGATGCATTTTGGTTTGTTTTTTCGTTTGGCCAAAGAAAAATTATTTTTATTTACTTTCAATATTTCTAACTTTGAAAGGAGACTGATTCTGCTGGTGTAAATAGGAGAAAGTCCATAACTTTCTAAGATAAATGATTTGTATGCAAAAAATTTTGATACTGTAATTACAAAAAAATCGGACCAAGCAGCTTTAAATATTAGTGATCTACAGGAATGAAAACACATTTTGACAACTTTATTAGTTCCTCTTCTTAAAATTTTATTGATTCAATTAGACAAGGGTCTTTGTAATTGTGACACGCACATGTATTCCATTTTTGAGCATGCATCGCCATCCCATGAGCACAGGAGTCGGCAATTTGATCAGTTTGTTGTAAATAAATGAGAAACAGGTAAATTCTGCTAATGACCTTCTTGAGCATAGCAAGTGCTCATGAAGCTCACTGGTAGGATTTTGCCTGTTTCTCATATATTTATACAACAAATTGATCTGACTAATATAGCGGACTCCTGTGATATGAGCATCATTGCATTAGAACAAATTGCTTGACTTGATATTTGACAGATGCCTTCATCAGTGAAGAAGCAGTCCAAGTGTTAAGCTGAGCCAAATCTCAACTGAGTTTAGAGAATAATTAGTACAATTTACTGAAATTTAATACTTGTACGGAAGCAACCTTGATCTTTTTAATAAAAGGGTCTTCATAAATTGAGTGAATCAGAGTCCATATGCAAATGGCTAACATTTCTTTCAAGGCTTTTGTATAGTATTTATGTATAACTCAAAGAACTTGGGTGGCAAAAAATGTTTATTTTGTTTAATCATTACAATTTCAAATTTCAGGAAGAGTGCAGGGATATCATAGACAAATACATTGAATATGACCCAGTAGTCATCAGTTTAGATATCCTACTCCTCAACAGAAAAGCACTGCGTCATGTCCTATTTAACAGCCAGATCAAGGTATAGTACATTGTTATAGACAATACTTTAGATATTCTTTGTAAGATTCATTATTCAATGTGTAGAATAATAGATCTTGGTATATATTTTTATCATATTACAGTCTTTTATTTTTCTTACATTTACATGTAGGGCTACTGGAAGTATGTCATCTTATTATTAGTTTGCGATTCATTTGTGAAAATGACACTTCAGCGAGCTAAAGGGGAGATTACCCCTGTCAATCCAACCTATATCATTTACTCTGCCATGGAATGGGGACTTTATAAGAATTTTTTACTTGCTGCTGTTGGTATGAACTACTTTTTCTCTTCACAAAATGCAGTTGCTTGTTATGATGCATAACCGAACAATGAAGTTGACAAATGTATTTTGACAACTTTGTCAAGTACCGTTAATTGAAGATCTTTACCCTGTTACAATATTGATATTGCCAGTATATTAAATGAGTGTTTAGAAAATTCATTTTATTTTTCTTGGTTATGTGATTGATAGTCATTAAATTATTTTCATATAATTTTTTTTTCAGAATTAACGTCTCTGATTCTGTTCATCAGTTTCTTGGTGTTGATGCTCTCTATGATGCCAACAGTTTCATCTGATAAAAGAACTGGTGTGAACAAACATAAACAAAGGTAATTACGTATATGCAAATAAGAAATGAAATATTATGCTATCAACAGAAGCAATGCTTTTGTATTAAATTTAATCCATTAAAGCAAAGATAGCACTTATATTGTACTGGTGTTCAGAGTTAATCATTTTGTAATGAAAAGGTACAGTTGAAAAACATGGCATGGTATCTCAAAATTAACATCTTGAATACTGTGGTTTCATTAATTTTGGAGGGTATTAATTTTTGTGGATAAAGTGAAAATCACAGTTTCAAGGATATGTATATTTGTGGTTGATGATCCGGTTAATACAAAATGTAAGTAGAAATTGTACTTCAATGAACATGTAAATTCGTGGATCAACTTAACAAAATTGGTATTCAATGAATATTGATGAAATGACAGTAGTTTCTATGAATTTATGGAAGTGAATTGTATCTATTTATCTATGTGAATATGAAAGAGAGACCAGTAGACCATCAGTGGTTAACTATAATTTGTACCTTCCAGCTGGAGAGACATGACTGATGTTATGCGAGCAGTGATACTTTCTAATTTTGGCAAGTTTTTGGTGATCTTGGCCGTACTGTGGGGAACCCAGAACAGCGACATTTATATTCATCTCATCAAAACCTACATATGTGCTGCCAATGTACAGGCACTTCGAGGTATGGAAGCATGATAATGGGTCTGATGATAAAATAAAGCAGTCAGAGACTGTGTTATCACTGGAAACTGAATATCATACTGTAAATTCCTTATTTTGTGAGAGTACTATTCTGCGATTCCACTGTTTTTGTATCAATTTGCAAGAATATAAAATGGCAAGCACTAACGATTTGTTTTAATTTCCTGTAGTTCAAAACTGTCCGAAAAATAAAAGAGTTTTTAAAATCTGCGAGGTTGTTGCATGCGATTTAACATGGATTTTAATTCCTCACATAATCACATTTAATAAAGAATTGACAGTATTGGCTTATTTTTCATAGATTTCTCTCGTATATTTCATCCTCATCAAGTTATGAAACACTGCAAATAGATTTATTATTCAAATATTAGGGAATTATGAAATTGTAGCCTTAGCTTACAAACGAGTAAGAAATTGACAATCCTTAAAAACCCACTCCACTTCAGAATTATTAAAAAAATAAGGGTAGGGGAAGATCTGAACAGCAAAGTAATTTGTAAAGAAACATTTTTATGATTCATGCTTGTTAATCTGAGAAATAAAACACATGTATTGTGATAAATCTTGAGATATACATGTAATGAGCCTTTCTTTTTCAGTCTGCCTGCCTAGTAGAAGTATTTGGTTTGTGATGGCAGTAACTTTAGCTGGACATTTTTTATCAATGAGTGTGACTCATTCCATTCAGGTCATTCTGTTTGGAAGTTGATAAACTAATGAAAAATTATTTTGATTATGGACAAAATTTTAAAGAGAATCAAATGAAGAGAAGACAGTTTCAAACCAAATGGATTAATGAAGTATCGTAATTATGATACATGTATTATCAGTTCATTTCAAATGCATTGCATGGGTTGATTTCTTTCATACTAACTGTTGAAATTTATTTAACACCTGTTAAACAGTTTTCTATCAGGAAACAAGTAATTACAAAGAGAATAGCAAGGAATTGTTTCCTTGCCTATTGTCACATAAATTACATACTGTAACACGATATGATATGTATTCTAATTGAGTACTTATAGCTGATCTATGCACTCAGAAAATTTGATCGTCGAATCCTGCAAAATTAATCATAAATTTGCTGTTATTATAAAATGAGAATTGAATTATGATTCCTGATAGAAATACAAGACTTATACAAATTTTCGAAATGATTTCCTGTGTTTATTAAGTCATATATAATGCAGTCATTGAGGTGAATGATATGCACACAATTTTTATGGAAGTTTAAAATGTTTAAGACTCAAAAATGGTTTTGATGCTCTACATCTTTGTTTGGGAGACTTATTGATACCAGTGATCAACCATTTAATACTTTATTACCATTTCTGTTGGCTATTTAATAAAACTTTTTGTATTTTAAACCACATATTTTATTCTGTTTTTGACATTTATTGTCACATACATGCAGCTTACATACAATATTCATTTTTTCAAAATTAAAAATGACACCGAAAAAATGTCACAAGAAAATGGACATCATTATTCAATGAATTAGTTAAATAATGACATTAAATATAAGTTTATATGTTATAATGTGATTATCAATATGCGGTATCTTCTTGTGACAGTTTTTGTAACATCAATGACATCACTATCTAAATACATGGATGAATGGAAAGATTTATCACAATTAAAACAACAAAGAATTGCACAAGTATGTGTCTTTTCAACACGGTTGGAAAGCCCCTATTTACATGCATGAGACCCACATGGGGTTAACATTTGTAATACATGTAAGTATAAAACGGATTTATGCAATAGTGTCAAAGCTGAAAAAGTAATTATAAATAAACATGTTGCATGGTGTAAATTAATTTATAAGCTTCAAAAAAAGTGACATAAACACAGCACTATTTTGTGACTTTTGAGCTTCAAGTAAATATAGACGTTTGTAAACATGATTGGTTTTGCTGTACCTCCTTGTACTTCAGAAATGCACATGAAGAATAATTTCACAGGAGGGTGGCCTGATTATGGATGAGGTTTAAAACTGTGTAAAGGTGTGTAAAGACAATAAACACCCTTGACATCAAAGGTGTATTTAGGGACCAAACCAAATTTAATACAGGTACCTGCAAGCTTCCAACAATCAGTTACTTCAAAAATATTTTTTTCAGCTACGTGTAAAGCACATCCCCTATAAGGAGGCTTTATTACCATATTTTTCTTCTCCAATTATAAACGTGAATGTCCATGATGAATAATAGTAATACAATGGATTGCTTCAGTATTGAAATGATACACAGTGTAAGTACTGGATTGTTTGGGATGAGGCGTAAACAATTTTTAAAAAAAATACTAAAAGAATGGTTGTTGCATGATTGCCCTATGAAAATGCATCAGCAGTAACGCCGGGATGTATTCAAAATGGAGTAAAGAGATGAAGCGTAAAAGTCTGCTGCCTTTTCTTAGCTCAGCAGCAGATGTCTAGCTCTAAGATCTCTTGTTCCTGGGAGAATAAAAGTGGTCAGATTGGTAGGTAAATACTGTATCAAAGGTAGAAAGTGGATTGTATATTGTGTGTGTTATCATGTAAAATTGGTTGACAGGACTTGCTTGTAGTAATTTGATTAGAGTAATAATTTACCTGAGTTTTGGATGTTGTGCCATGCCAATCTTGCTATTTTTTTATATCTCTCATATGAATTACAGAATAATAAATTAGAGGAAGGGGAGAGAAAATTTATTTGTTTTGATAATAACCCCTACATGCAAGTAAAAACATTTTCAAATCTCAAGAATACTGACAACTAAAGAAATTTAAAAAGTATTAATGTTTCAAAAGATATATTTAAATAAAAGGTTTAAAATAGATATCCAAATTTGCCTAAGGTAAAGAATGTTTCTAGCCCTTGGAATTTTTGTTTACTTTCAGTCATCATACATGTATTAAGTACGGACAGAAAGAACATTATATGATATGAGTTAAATTTGGCCCCAATAATTTGCCATTTTTGAAGTGTTTCGGGTACACTAAAAAGTTAACTTATTTTTTAGAAGAGTTGATAAAAATATATTTTTCATATATTTATTTGATTTATTTACACTCACTGGCAGTATATGAAGTCAGAAGTGATGCTATTTTTAGAATTCAATCAAAATCAGTTAAAAATTGACATTTGTCTTATCTTTTTACGAATGGGAAACATAGAGCGCATGCTTGAACAAGATAAAAAATTTTGTCACTTATTAGTCTTGGCTAGATACATATCTGATTAAAATATTTTGTTTGTTCAAGCATGTGCTTTATGTCTTACGAAAGAAAAACAGCTTGAAAACAAGCTGTTTTATGCTAAAAATGCAAAAATGGCGGGAAAAGGTTGTCTTTACGATGTCATATTTCTATATTGTGGGCACTTGAATCAAAATGAATATTATGTAAACACATCACATGTATATCTGAACTAAAAAATCAAAGAATTACAGTAAAATGATAATGTTCATTTTAGGGGGCCATTTTAGGCCCATATCATATATAGTCCTTTCATATTTTCTTAATCAGAAGTAAATGCTTGGACCAGAATTGGAGCATTTCCTGATGGGACGGACATACAGAATGAGCATTTGTGTTTGTCTGTGAAAGGGAAATGGCAAACAACATTGACCATAACATTAGACAGATATATAAGCAGTTATCATTTAAAAAATGAACCCCGAGAGGTGGCCTCTGGGATGCATGCAAGTCATGTGTTGACATCAGCTATTAAAGGTTCAAGGCATGGCACAGAGTAGAGAAAAAAATTGAGATCAATCATCTACTGCTAAAACTCACAAATATAAACAAAGTTACATCAAAACATTTGGGATTAATGACTTAGTCATCTGCTTTCTAGGTCAAAGGTCACACCATGACCTCATTTTCAGACCGTAAGTCAGCAGCAATAGTCCGAGAGATTTCTATGAGCTCTCTTTCCGCGGCCCTTACGCGAGCTCTGGATCGTGATAATTCAATATTGATGTCTTTTTTGACAGTTTTTGTTGGAGGACTAGAATTATTCCAATCATTGGAATCGTTCGGCGAATCTGATCGCCCACTGAGTAACCTTGTCGGACTCTTTTCTAAGTTTTCAAATTTATCTAAATCCACTTCATGAAACTCAGATGCAGACACTTTCCTCGTCCCTCCGCCTTTATCCGTTCCAGCATACAATGGATTTTTGTATCGTCTAAGATTCTCTTCATTTTCATTGTTTGTTTTTTGTTCAACATATTGTGCCTCTGCTCGCCTCCTTGCGATTTCTTTCTTACGACGAAAATGACACACAAATAGCACAATTATAACTAGAAGTCCTACTACTCCAATCACAGAACAGATGACTGGAATAAGCAGCCCTGCCTCTGAAAAATAAATTCAAAAGGTAATAAAATTTTTTGATTGCTATTTATATATGTAAACAAATAAATTTCAATAAAATGCATAAAAGTGTGACACAAATTATAAATGGTGCCTAATTGAAAGAAAAAAAAATTCAAACTAAATTTACCTGACTTTTGGGCAGAGTTGGTGACAATGGTCTCCACGGTGACCTCAATTACAGCAGACAGGGCACTGCTGTTGGACTTTTTGTGGCTGATAATACTGGTCAGCTTGTGGACCGCAGACTTCAACTCTGGGTCCAGTTCATCAGATTTTACTGAAGTGCTTTCGGATGACTGAAACATTGAATATGGCGAGTTCACTAACTTAAGTTAGATTTCTGCTAGTTAAACAGCCTCCATCTATGTAGAGTAACAATAAGATCATTATCTTTAAAATTCAATGATATCTGTTTTGTTTTTTTGCAAAATATGTTCATATAAACACAGCAATACTCTGTCAATTAATTTTACAGCTACTGGATTGAGAAATGCCTTCATATGTAGAATTGTAGACCAGAAAATGTGTAGATACCAACTTGGGCAGAACATGTAAGTAATGTTTAAAGTAGCACTTACTATTAGCACTTCTAAAGTGTCTGGATGACCAGACTGGACTTCACATAGAATGTAGATATCTTGATCATGTGACAAGTCTTGTAGGACAGGAAACTGTCGGAGAGTGTCGCAGATAAATTCCACGGTAATGCCCTGTAATGTGCATTGCAAACATAAAAATCTGTACAGTAATTATATGACAAAAACAAAGCTGAAATCCATATCTTTGTCTTTAATATATACAAGTATTAAATATCAGAACTCGTGATATTTTTTGCTCGTATTCTATTCCTGTATTAGCATTTATTTGATTTCTCAGTATCAACCTGATTGATAACTTCAAGAGAAATGTAAAAAAAAAAAGCTTAATGCTGATTCATGATCAAAAGACGATATAGCGTGGCTTTCGATAGCCTTTTTGATAGAAGGGTTAAGAAAACTATTTTGTTGATAAGAAAACTTACCACAGGCATTTTCTTGAGTTCAAAGATTAGAGTGATTTTGGCACAGTTGTTGCCAAGTTCTGCTGCATTGGGAACACAGTTTGTGTTGATGCTGTGGGGGAGAGGGTCATTGACCTTGTCAATGTCCTTGCACTGACCCCAGGGGAGACAAGGAGGGACAAAGCAGTTGTGCTCTGTCTCCACCACACAGGACTGCTTAGGACTACATACTTCTAATGATTCTGTTATATTCTGATGCGAGATGCAGTTTTTAGGTCCACACCAAATCTGAAATTCCAGAATTAACTGATTTATCAAAAGTATGCTTTTTTATATAAAAAAGTTGGATCTATTTTAATTACTCTAGTCTTAATCAATTTTTTTAAATCAATGGAATTTGCATATCTTAAATAAAAATGTTGTGAATGATGTAAAATCAAATGCTAGACTAAGTTATGTTTCTTCAAAAGAGCAAGCACTCACTTTACTGCATTTGATGGCACCATTTGTACAAGTGCAGGAATTGCATTCATGTTCCCAAGTGGTTTGATCTGAGTAGATTCTTCGGTTGAACTCACAGGAGAGTGGGGAGGGGATCTGCCCTACCACCTCCTCACATTTCCTCCCTGTACGACCAGGTGGGCAGATACATTTGTACTCGCCTATACCATCAATACAGGTGCTTCCAAAAGTACATGGCGAGGAGGCACACTCATTAATATCTAAAGAAAAATAACAGTGCTTTGGTACATTCTTCTACTTGCAAATCATGAATAAACTACTCAGTAGCTGGGTATGGCCTTGATATTGTAATTTTACTTACTGACTCGACAGTCTGGTCCAGCAAAGCCTTTTGCACACTCACACCTATACCAGTTGATGCCATCAATGCAGCGACCACCATTGTAACTAAAATGAACAAACCTCTATTAAGATTACATCATTAAGTCTCTTAACAAATTCAGTGAAGGAAGATACATGTAGTTTGTGATTGATTTGAACATTGTCAGTTTGAAGCAGTATGGTAAAAGTAGAGCTACGGCTTAGAGATTTCAGAGAAAGGTTATGAATGTACCGGTACAAGAAACAAAAATCTACCATGGAAAAGGGTTACAGTTGTTGATGTCAGCTTCACACAATGGTCCTTCATAACCATCCTTACAAATACATGTAAAGCTATCACCACTGTTCACACAAGTCCCTCCATTGTGACAGGGGGAGGAATCACAGGCTTTCACTGAGGCTAAAAGAGAAGAAATAAGAAAACTAAGCACTCGAAAATCTTACTGATATGAAAACAATTGGGCGTATTTATTTAATCATAGAGTGCTTCATACTTACAAAGCTGACAAGTGCTGCCTTCAAATTTCTTTGGACAGTTACAGGTGAAAGTGTCCCCAAGGTCACTGCAGGTGCCCCCATTCTTACAAGTGTCTCGGTCACATTGAGAATCTCCTGGAAAAATTAGGTCTCAGTTAATATCTTCTAGTTAAATATAGACAGGGAATTCCCCAAAAGATAGAATGGGGATCATAATTCTGTGTGAAGACTTACTGAGGGTGCATGTCTTGCCCTTCCAGTGATTGACACATTCACAGACAAAGTCGGCCACCAGATCAATGCAGAAGCCACCGTTACGACAAGGATTTGGTGAACACTCGTTCCTATCTATGAAAACGAAGATAAAATTAATGAAAAATTCATCCAAATTTCCTATCAGTGGTGACAAGGACGCTGTGAGGGTGGAGACTTACTTATGTTACAGTGGACTCCTTCCCATCCCTCCTTGCAGATACACTGGTAGTTGTTGATGCCATCAATGCAGGTGCCACCATTAAGACAGGGGTTCTCTTTACAATCATTCACATCTATCAAAATTAATGAATACCTTGATTTATGAAAATCTAACCAACATCTATGTAAAGAAATTCTCAGAGAGAGAGAGAGAGAGAGAGAGAGTGTGTGTGTGTGTGTGTGTGTGTGTGTGTGTGTGTTCTGCTGTGAGTGTAATGCCTTTTCCATGGGACTTTTTAATCATAATTTTTTTTTTTTTTTTTTTATCTCTTGCATAAGAAATTACATGTATTTTGAGAGTTAAATTTGTGGATCTAATATCTGTAATTTGTACTCACTCTCTTGGCAATATGCCCCAGTGAAACCGAGATCACATGCACAAGTGAAACCCCCATCAGGTTTACTAATGCACATGCCATGTTTCCCACACACATTGGAGGAGATGAGCTGTACCCCGCCCGTCTCCGTGTGATTAGACTGCAGGGCGATGGTGCAACTGTCTATCACTGAAATAGATCATATCATATGTTTACCTGTAATGTCCTAGAATTTTATGATCATTTTATTATCATATAGCATACAATCTCTGGTATTTTTTTTATTCTCTTATGCAATGCCTACGGAATTATGAATAAGTCTTGGATCAATATCATGGCGAGACACCCAAGTATGTCTTTAATGTCGAGTGGAATCGTGTTGCATCTCTAACCAGCGACGCCTAGTTTCATGTTCCTGTCAGGCTGTCTGGCTTTCTCTTGCAGTGAATTTAATACAGAGGCAAACAATGTGCTTATTCAGGTACTTGCATAATTCTGACAGATAACTCTCTTCCCTCTCATTTTGTCACTTCATTTATCTTCAGCTGATGTAATGAGACATACTCCTACTTTTAAAGTACATAATGATCACCTCTATATGCTTTACCCATTCACCCATTTTTTAGGAATAAACTTCCAATAAATATTGATGAGCTGTGTTGCCTTACCTTGACATGACCCTGACATACAGGTTGACTTTGTGTTCTCACAATGTCGCCCCTCCCAGTGGTCAGAGCAGTGACAGTAGTAGTCACCTTGTACATTGAAACAACTGGCTCCATTCAGGCAAGGGTTGGGATGACATGGGTCAACATCAACCTGCAGGAACAACAAAGGCCAACTGAAGTGTTTGATTGACTTATGTTGTTTATATATAACAGTCATAGACAGTTTAATTGGCTTATGTAATTCATATATATCAGACTTAGGTAGTTTGATTGGCTTATGTGATTCATATATATCAGTCGTAGGCAAAACAAATTTAACCAGCTTGATGGGATGATGATTGTACCTGGCAGTTGAATCCGGTATAGCCAACCTGGCATTCACAGGTGTAGCCTGCTACCTGTTCGTGACACGTGGCCCCATTCTGACAAGGGGAGCTGCAGCATTCACAGATTTCTGTCTCGCAGTGCCGACCAGTATAACCCGGCATGCACGCACAATGGTAGGAATTTACCAAGTCCTGAAAAAAAAGAAATTCTGGTGATCTCCCTTAACTGTAGAATTTCTAATACTAGAGTTGTCTTTCCTATGGTGTGATAGCTATATGATCTAAATTTAATTTGACAGTAAATGCTTTTAAAAAAGTGAAGCCATGAATGGCATTAGTATTATGGCTGAGAACTTTGGAAATATGTGAAGGTATCAGGAGGGGTATGAATCATACAGAGCTCTCGGTGTTGCTGAGAGACAGTAGATCAGGGAAGCCCTTACCACACAGTGTCCTCCGTTTTGACATTGATGATGGCAATCGTTTATGTCTGAAAAAAATCAACACAGTCATTAAAAACCTCGTCAAATCAGAATTAAGTGACATTTAATATTTCATAGATAAATGATCACTTGATTTAGTATTCTCTGGGTTTTCAACAATATATTGTTATTATTTCATTTTTATACTGACCACACACAAAGATGGATCAGTTCTGGCCAATAAAGCTTTCCAAATTTTTGCATGAAATATTTTGGCAGAATGTTTTCAATATTGAAATGAAAATTGGCAATCTAACATGCAATTGTTGAGTTTTGTATATAAACAATTTTTTAACCTAAAGTACAGCTTTACAGTATGCAGGCCAAAAACTGCACCCACATACTTTTTATGAAATCTTTTGTATTTAAAACATCTTTCAATATATCTTATAGCATCCCTTATTATCATAATGTATCATCCACAGCAATATTTTACGAAATGACCAGTTAAGCATAAATTGACTCCCACAAATCAATATGGTGTCGCAGTTTTGAGAAATTGCTTCAATTTGATCTACCTTATACATTTGAAATATAAGAGAAAAATTACATCACAAGATAGCAATTTTGCAATCCTGAGTTATATATATCTCATTGCATTTCTGAAAAACGTGGTCTTGGGTTTTAATATAAGGATATAGGTCAGGACACCTACTGATGTCGCAGTTCTTCCCTGTCCATCCAGTCTGACAGTGACACTTGTATCCTCCCTGAAGATCCTGGCAGGAGTGGGCATTCACACAGGGACTACCGCTGCACTCGTCCGAGTCCAGCTGACAGTGAGCCCCGCCCCAGCCTGGGGGACACAGGCACCTATAGCTGTTGATGCCGTCCACGCATGTGCCCCCATGGAGACACGGATCTGATGCACACTCATTGACGTCTGCATGACAAAAAAAATGAATGAAGTGATGATGGAACTTCATGTTTACTATAAATGTCATGTCAATACCCTGAACCGAGCTATAACTAAATAAACTGGTTCAGTGTACACCACGATTTTAAACAAATAGAGATTGAACATTGACAAGAACGTGCTTGTTTGAGACTGCATAATTGCTCCATTTAGTCACAATGCATTTCCATTGAATTTGGTCAGCTATTTTAGTGCGAGGTCTTGATATTTTAATTCCCTTTAATAACGTGTTGACATTATCATGCATGTTTTCTATTTCATAAATGTTTCATTTCATCGCAATACTCTGTCGGTTACTTTTTGGAATGTCTTGATGGTTTTTCTCTTTATCTACATATGAAATATATCGTGAGTGTTTGACATAATGCATAAATGTTCCATTTAGTTGTGGTGCATATTCGGCTATTTAAATGAGATGACTTGCTGGTTTTTGCTGTTTTATACTTACATCCCTCACAGAATGCCCCAGTCCAGCCCGGGGCACACGTACAGATGAACCCACCCATCGTGTCAATACAGCTAGCTCCATTCTTACATGGCTTGGTGGAACATGCATGCTCAGCTACAAGAATCAATGTCAATAAAGTATGCACACTCTGCATTTTAAAAGGTATAATAATTGATTTGAATTAAATTTCAATTGCTTGAAATTAAAACGGCACAAAGTCATATCTGGATAAAATTTGAGGTTCAAGTGTTTCACTAAAGCACTCACCAATTTCACAGTTAACACCAGAGAAACCTTCATAGCAGGTGCATTCATAACTGTCAGGAGCTGTGTTCTTACAGATCCCACCATTCAAACATGGATGATGTCGGCCACAATAATTCAGATCTAAAAAAAAAAAAATTAAAGCAACACATTTAGTTCTTGATGGGTTACAGGTGCAAATTTTGATACTTTATTTTTTTATTTTAACAGATAGGGGTCTTGATTGGTAAGGATAAAGGGTGGGAATCTTCCACTCAGAATTATTTTAATTGAGTAGAATGACTTCCTAAATCTGTATGGTATGTAAATCATGTGTATGGTACAAGACTGCCTTGGTATTCTGTATATAATATGAAACTTTCTACTATTTTTCCAACAACTCAAAAACTCTCTCTGTGAATCATATACCGGTACCTAACAGTATGAAAAACAATAAATTTATTGGGATGAATTGGAGTATAATTGATTGTTTTAGTGTCGACAGAGCCATTCTCTTTTCTAGTGTGTTTTAATAAAGAAAATTTATTAGTCAAATGGTTGCCAAGTTAACTTGGTTAGTTTATATACACAGTAGACCTGTCTGACTTCTGTGTACTCAAGTTGTTGTATTCCTTTTCAACTGTCAGCCATATTTTTTTAACCTTAGACAGAAACTGTTCAGCTTTTGAATTACAAAATAATTTATAACATTTAGAGTACAGATATATGTTTCTTACATCTTAATAACATGTACTGCTAGAAAAATCTTAAATGAAATAGAGATATCTTAGGTCAACAAATTTATGAACTCGAAAAGTGCAGATCAATTCTTACTATCTGAGAGGGATATGAAGTATTTGGAAATTTAGATGTCTGTTTTTCTCAGTAGGTTTTGCATATGGAAAAGCAATTACAAAACGTTTTAACCTTTGAGGTCAAAATGCCCTTTCCATGTAGGATTGGCCCATTAGCAAGTAGATGATGATCTTTCCAGTCCTAGTAGAACCAAAATGTGTTCAACATACATCATTTTTACATTGAAAGGAAATGTAAATAATCTGAACCAAATTACATTTTCTTAATCAATAAGCAATATCTGTGCCACGTTGGGAACTTTCAAGTGCCTTTTGAGTTCTCTAGCATTGTTATAGCTGCTGCTATTAAAACCCTCACTCCAACAAATTCTAAAGTTTTAATACAACAAGGAACATTCTGACTGATCACTTCAGGTTTTAATGCTTCTAGCTTTGATCAAGTTCTGCTTATTAGTTTCTGATTTCATGTATGATGGACAATTTAATGAAAAATGGGAGGAAATTCTAAGAAAAAATATGACAGGAAACATCATCACTGTCTCTTCATCTTCACACGTAAAGCAGGAAACTTGATGAAGTGAATCTTGTTGTTTCTTAGATCGTTGGTTTTTTTTTAAATAGACGAAATGCTGCGGAGTTTGATGTGACCATTAAAAGATAACTAGCCAATGAAAAACCAGTAAAATCAATCACATGTTTTCTATATTTTGTGATTCATCATCTGGACGGATAAAACTATCTCAGTGACAGCAGAGAGCAGGAGATAAGCTCATCAGGGAGACCTACTGACCGCATTATCAGCGCTCTAAATAACCCAGATGACCGTTCATGGTGAAATGACTGGCCATATATGGTGCATTTAATGTGAT
The DNA here is from genome assembly GCF_025612915.1 of Magallana angulata. Taxonomy (NCBI): domain Eukaryota; kingdom Metazoa; phylum Mollusca; class Bivalvia; order Ostreida; family Ostreidae; genus Magallana; species Magallana angulata. The sequence continues at coordinate 11,667,506 of NC_069113.1, forward strand.
ACATTGTCTTTGTTAGTGCAGTCAGCATCCCAACATAGTTATCAATTTGGCTGAAATTTCAATTATTCTTATTTTCGGCATTTCAGAATGAATCACACAGATGAGTTTATTTCTCTTTCACCTTTGATGAGTTATGGGAATGGAGGGGGAGGGGTCGCCACAGTTGACTGTTCTTACCTTTGTCACACAGAATTCCTCCCCAGTTCATGTCACAGTCACAGCTCCAGGGTGAGCCGTTACAGGATCCATGCTTACAGCCTGGGTAGGGGATACACTGGTCACACAGAGCACCTTGCCATCCATAAGAGCACCTGTTGCAAAGGTCAATGCAATCAATTAATTACTGATAATCAGTTAGATTTATTTTGTAATTGTTATCACATCATGATGCTACTATGTACTTTATAGTATATATGCACATCTACATATGTACTATGTATATCTTGTAATTGTTGTTAGGGGCCAAACAACATTCTAACTTGATTTTGGGTTTATGTTAATCATGTATGTTAAAAAAATATCCTTTATTGTATGAAAATAGGCTGCAAGCAATGTAGATGCTTAAAGAAGTAACAAAACCAAAAGTCAAGAAACAATGCATTGTGATGAAACACATCACTCTTTGTATTCTAACTGAAATGAGGAAAAACAGGTTTCCCCTATGTTACAACAATTCATAACTAATCTTCTTCATCATATCAACACAAGACATTGACACTGTCAACAACAGTTCCACAAATAATTTACAACTTCTGTACCAGTTCTTGTGTAGGATTGCACCTGTATGATTTATTCAATGCAATTTCCGAAATATTGACAAAACTCAGTCATTCTAGATCACTTGTCAAGTAGTTCATTGTTAGCAAAACTAATACACACTTGAGGTGGAGAGATGGAAATTAAATCTTTATTCCAAGTTGGCAAACACTGCAGCTTGCCATGACTGCAGTACAAGCACAGAAACCTTTGCTTAAAGGTTCTCTCAAGTTGTGTATTGATAAAATTGTGACATAAACTGCATTTGATTGCGCAGCCTTCTTGGTTTATGAGAGTTATTCACTGGCAGGTTTGTTAGAACAGGTGCTTTTGTGTTCCAGGGAGGCGGCCAGAATAAGTCAAGCCAAATTATACAATATAAGCCACCCATAGGAAAGATCACATAATGTTGGAAGTTCAGGGAGATTGGCCTTTTGTGTAATGCTTCTTTATCCAAGTCTACTCCTGTTCATATGTCTTCATAGTGCAGCTCTTGGTTTCCTTTGAAGAAGTGTATTTGCTAGGTAACCTCTCCTATATCCCTCTTTTCTTGGCAACATGCAAAGACCACTCTATATTAAACTTTTTATTAGTATACAAAAGTAAGACAATAAGGTAATCAATGCACTCTTAGGTAGAGCTGTCTAAAGGTCATTTCCTGATAGACTAGCAGCTCAACAGGATCATCAGAACAATACAAGGATAAAGGAAGGGTTTTAAAGAGGCAGACTGTTTGTATGTTGATGCACTGAGAAAATGAACATTTGATAGTATTTTGTATTTGATTTTGACGTTGTGTTACATAGAGAATTTTTATTTTATTTATGTACAGAATAAATGTTTTGTGAGTCTTTTCTACATCTACAACTGTTACAGAAATACTTGTAAATCATATAATATAGTTATTCATAATGGTATGTATATATGAACCTTATTGGAATTGTTTTGGATTTAATTCTATGAAAAGTTACGCACCAGTTATATCGACCAACAAACAATGACATGCAAGTCTACAGAATACACACTCTGTCAAAGTTTTTATTTTTTATAAATAGAAATTTCTTCTAGATCAATTAAAGAATAATGGAATTCAAAAAGTTGAGAAATTAACAATTAATTTCTACAAACAAGATAGTTAGAAAAACCAGGTACATCAATCAAATGGTCAGGTGTGCACTTTATATAACTAGAGCAGGTATACACAGTGACAGTGGACAAATTATTATGTAAATCCCTTTGAGCTACCAGTGGTTTCCCTCAGAACACTTCAGAACATGTTCAGCTTTTCTCATGCTGAGCCGTAAATCTTTATAGGCCTCTCTTACAACCAAATGAACAATTTCACATGTAATTGGCCCCCTTGAATATAATGGAGCACAAAGTGAAACTTTTTTCCATAATAGCACATGTTTATTGAAAATATATAGCTGCGTGTTGTTCTGGCTGCGTGCGTTTTTTATAGGTCTCCGCTCCAGTATGGAGACGGTATAGAGGGAGATATGGTCATTATATGCTACAGTAATCTGGATACACAAGGATGAACTAGAATCATTTGTATCCACGCTTCACTAACTTTCTCACGGGAAAAGTGAAGTTTAAGAAATGACAGTAGGATCTAATGACTTAAAAGTTTTACCTATCCTCGTGATGTCGACAGGTGACAGCGGGCTTCACCTGCACTAAACAAGTCGAGCTTTATGATGTACGTGTTGTGTATTCTACACCTCAACAGGGCTAGTTTTGTATTTCATGACTCCGGTTACCTTTAAAGAACATTTATCTCCCATATCTTTCACTTTTTTCAACTCTGCACTTGAGAGTTGAAAATTTTTAGAAACTGTCTCCTCATTTTGTAACACTTGGTTTGTGTTCAATATAATGGAACACCTATCAAGAAGTATTGTTCTAATGTTCAAGGAAATATCAATATGCAAGAGATTTATAAACGGAAATAATTTCAATCTAACAAAGAGACCCTACTGGTACATTTTATTTAATTTACAGTTTCCTCTGTAATTATTTGCAGAATTGATGGAAGTAATTTAGGAAAATTCAAACTATTCAAAACATTAGGTATTGATCAGAAAAAAAAAGGTTTTTTCCTTCATTATAATGTTTGCCTCTAACAAAAATGACCCAATGCATCTCTATTGATAGTGCTTAAACCTCGCGAGGCGTATTGCTTGTTTCGCACATCAAACGTTTACAGGTATTCATGTATTTTAGAGAGCACGCTTTCATTCCATTGGAATTCTTTTCATACTGTTCAGAGACAGATTACTGCATGTTTTGAAATATTTGATAATTTGAAAATTTCGGGGTTAATGTGGCTGTTGCTAAATTTCATTCCTTTCAATGGCCATATTATAGTGTGATTAGTGAGTAGAAAACCACATTTTCAAACACTCTTTTGAACCTGAATCACTTAAATAAATTCGAGTATAATAAGGGAATGATCAGGCCGATTGATCACTGATCATACAGGTCATTAATTTCCTAATTACGTCAATCTTTGTGAAACCATCACTAGAGCTAGTCAGAGGAAGAGGAGACGGTGTCTCCAAGTGGTGGGTGTGTAACAAAGGACCAAAGGGAGCATCGGGGTGATTAGCCACCTCTGTGATCAAATACCCTTATATATATGAACCTTAAGTAACAGAGGACAGTCTAATATCAGCAGGGTCTTAGAAAGTCAAGAGAGATCAGAAGTAGTGGAATGTTGATATAGTGTGGGAAAATCTCTAAAATCTGTCAGAAATGACAAGATTTAACCACCGTTTCCTGGTCTAAATTAATTCCGAAGATGTATAGTGTCAAGTCAACGGCTGCTCTAATACACAACAGCATAATTATAAGATATCATCCCTGCATTCTAATTAATCATACAATTTATAATTATCTTAGGGGATCATCTAATCATAGGTTTGTATGGAAAAAATGAGATATTTAAAGCCCGAAATAAGTATACTGTTACCAATTCATGCCAATTATGAAAAGATAACTTTTTACACTGTAATAGATATGCGAGAAAGTTGTTATGAAGTTTTTTTGGACAGTGTAACCCAGACGTGTGAGATTTCCTTCTCTGCTATCTTCATCATTTTGGGATATCCTTACAAATGGAAATCTTTCAAGTCAGGGTCAACAGAGAAAATGACAAACTGAAGTAAGGCTGTTGGCGATAACCCCAAGCACAAAGGCCGGATCCCCTTACAGGTCAAGGGTCAGACACAACACCAAAAAATCACACCTCAGCCTCAAAACGAAAAAAGAGACATTAAAAACACCACCAAAGCAACGATATTACTTTTCAAAGGACATTTGTCTGTAAACAGCAAAGTTATAACCTGTCTGCTTGTGAGATAGCTTACAGAATCGGGGGGTTAGAATAAGGCAGGTTTTTACTTTGTTTTGTGTTGTATTTTATATTTAGAGATATTACACAACACATTGACAATCAGATTAGACAAGATTTCATCATTGTGGCTCAACTGTTGAAATATACATTCATTTGGTAACATCTGTTATTTGTAAAATCAAAATTATCTTGTAGTGTTTTCTAGTTTTTAAGGTTTTTTAGTTTTATATTGATTTGTTTCTTTTCCAGAATTAGATTTGATATTTGTAACTGCTGTGTATTTGGCAAAGTAAGGGAAAATCATTCTTTCATACACTTTTTATCATTAAGAGAAGAACCCTTTTGAATGAATGAGTAGTCATATTGTATCCATGCATGGAAAAGTTTTACTTTTAATTGTTGAAGTTAAAATTTTGATAGTTGGTTTATTGATACAATATACTCAGGTACTCTGGATTAAAAATGTTCTTATTTTTGTACAAGTATAGTTTAATTGCTATCTCCAACATTTAGTTTAATTGCTTTCTCCAACCCATGTTTTTATCAATTTTTTATTAAAAGATTTATTATACGTTCAGGACTCATATCTTGTTTAAATCAATATGTACTGCATGTCGATAGTTTGCTTGTGTAAGATGATGTTCCTTTTTTATCATCATGATAAACATACCAGTAATATCAATCTTGAAAAAAAATCAATTTCAAATACATGTATATTTTATTTAATTATTAAAATTATTTGTTAAAATGGATTGTGCAGTACGGAGTTAACTAAAGTTATCGGATTCACATGATAAATATTCAAATTTAATGTCCTTTTTTTTAATGATAGATGTAAGACACTCTAAGTTTAAAACCATTTCAGGAATAACATTAACTGTATGTTAATATAATTTAGAGAGAGGACTATTACAGATTGCACAGAGTAATCGGGCAAACTTCCCTAAGGACAGACTGTTTTTTCGCATTCACTTTCATAAATCATTTATGATGAGCAAAGAAAATGTGGGAAAATTGTGTAAACTAAGAAACTGTATGGTAATTTATGAAATTTTATGATTAAGGCCCCCAGAGAGTTCAGATTCTCATTATTGAAATAAATAATGCATGTGCGGGCGATTTGTTGTGGAAGCTCCAGTAGCTATTGTTGCAAATTTATCTCATGATTGAAGTTACACAAGTTACTTCTTTTAATTCCCAAATCATAGTTTATTAAAAGGTTTAAACTGAGCGAGTCATGATAAATTCTTTTTGGATAAAGAATTAACTCTTATCATAAGCCTTATTTGGTTTGTTTAGAAAATTAGATATAGATGACATATTGAAAAAAAAAATTGTATAAACTTTTCATAATTTGAAACATCAATCATTTTCTGAAATTTAAATAAACATGTTTAACTAACTGATATTAATCGGCCTATGCTGTCTAAATAATTTTCAGTGAAATGAAAGATTAATGGTTATAATCTATCATGATCGAGAACAAATAGTAAACATTAGCATCCTTTAAAAGGCCCCAAAAGTTGACATATATGTTTCCCAATTTTAGGAAGCGCAATTTGCAATTTGTAATTAAAAAGAGCAAGGTGTCAACCTAATGACTCTGAAGCGTGGGAAAAGTCAAATTCAATTTCAGGTAGACTTAGACGTCCCCAAACCTCTCAGGTGTGAAATTTACCTGTCGCATGTTGACAGAAAAAAATGATAACCAAAATGTCATGAAAACTTTCACCAGCCAACATTCTTCCTTGCTGTATTAACCAAGAAAAGTACAAGTAGAACCAATGAGGAAATATTTCAAATTGTTTGAAAGATAACAACAAATGATGTAATAATTTTTTTTTCATAAATACTTTCCCACATATTTCATCCTTTTTTAATGGTCCTAAATTTTTCTCTAAAGTTTCGTTTTTTAAAACTTTGTTTACTATGACAAAAGAGTTAGGCATCGGATGCGAGATTTTTCTTAAAATAAAAAAAAATTTACAATAGAGTTCATTGAATTTCACTGCACATTATCATAAATCAACAATAATGCTTTCTTTAAGGTTTACAGTGAATCTCATTTTGATGATTTGGCAAGAACATTATGAAATACCAATGATTCACAATATGCTGTGAAAAAATACCCAGGTACCTGATATTGCTATTATCTAGACATATAATCAGTGAAAAACTAGCTTACAGGAGTCCAGTTCAGGAAAAAGTCTCGCTTCAGATATAACAAGTCAATTGACAACGACTAAAACTGTCTGAGATGGCAATAACCACAAGCTATTCCATTCTGATTTAAATCACCGATACCTAGCAATATTGAACCATGGGTTATTTATTTAAGCTATAAAAACTGTTGATACACAATGAAGTCATATCTTTGCAAAGACGCAAAGCCGAGAGCAATGATACTTCATCTCAAGATTATCTGTTGAAAAGATAATTAAATGGGTCATTACAAATGCTAATATAATACAGTCATAAAAAATTTATTCAGATTTTTCATCATAAATAAGATAAATATTTACCCTACATATTTTGAGTAACCATGTCCTTTGAGAATAAATAATATCACTCCCTCTTTAAAAGCATGGGTACCTCTTATCCACGAATTAACATCCACCACGAATTAATTAATTAATGTAATAAAGTCATGTTTCCCTCTGTAGATATAAGAGAATACACGAAATTACGTCCCCACGCACCTGTAAAATTCTAGCACTCCACGAAAATTGACCCCCACGAAAATTAATGATTCCACAGTACATGTACAAATTGCTGTGCAAAAGGCATGCCATTGGTCAAACGACTCAAAATGGGTTGGAGAATTACTTCATCAGTGTAAATTCATAATTTTAGTTGCATTTAAGTATTTATTTGATCTTTTTATGGGAAGCTTCATGTAATGTAGCAATGTGATTGATAAAATTAATTATTATTAAAAACTAAAGTACATGCATGTCAATGTTTAGACCAGTCCTGGCCCTGCCATCACCAACTTTCCTTAAGAAAATACTCAGCCACAAGTCTGATTGTAGACCTCATGTTCATTGACTGATATTTGAAGGATTTGAGGAGAAAATCGAGGTGAGCAATTTGAAAATTTTGGTAACAGGCTGGGCCTGTATACACATTTATGTCACAAGATGGACACTAACATTGCATTTGGACACAATATGTTCCATCATATGACTTTCTACATAGTCTTGTAATGCATGCTGATAAAGACTTCCTTTCTATGGAATTATAGGGTATTACAAAGAAGCTTAACAGGCTGCTATATTTCAGAACAATTATTGTTAAAGGAACTTTCTCATAGAAATTCTTCCCTACCTGCACTCCCCTGGAGAATCACATGACCCGTGGCTGCACCCAGTCTTGCATATG